>NC_025875.1:437485-554150 GCF_000755165.1 Leishmania panamensis | reverse complement strand
CGCACGCACACAGAGGCAGGCAGACTCAGTTTCGAATTACAGAAAAGTCGTCCAGCCTCGCTTTCCATTATGCGCTCCTTTCTGCTCTCCATCTCTTCCGCTATGGGTGTATGTGACGCCTACGATGAGTCCGTTCCTCTGCTCTGTAGTGCTGCCTGTGCTTGCCGCACCTTACCAGCCCATCTCCCTCGCCGGCAGGCACAGAAAGAGGAACGCACGGAGAAATCTGGAGGCACAGGCAACAAAGGGACGAGAGGCGCACGCACGCATAGGCCTCATGCGACTGATGCCGGTGTGGAACAGAGAGAAGGGCGAGCGAGAGAGGTAGAGCAGAAAAGCCAAGCAGCAATGGAGAAAGAAACGTGGTGCGGCACGGGTGGACACAAAACGAAAGGAGAAGAGGAATAAATGGTATGGAGGGCGCTTGGTTAGTTTTACTTACCGGGCGGTGCTTTCCCACTTCATGCAAGGACCAGGAGCGCGGCTGCGTCGCAGCAGCATGACAAGGACAAAGGGGAGGGGTGATTTCACGCACCAAGGGGGAGGTGGCCCACAAGCGCGTATGTGCCTGCACACACGCACACGCAGCGTGGGGGATAGCAGGTCGAGAGGCGGCGCGCGCCAACCACGAAACACAGCGAGAAACGAAAGGGCGGCGGAAGTGAGCAAAGGTCAGAAAGACGAGAAAGGCGCGAGCACAGAGATCGAAGACCACGCACGTCAGCACACGCGCCACGCACTCTTGCCCGGCGCGAAGTTGCCACTCGTTCCATGCTGAGCCTCCCCCGTCACCAGCCTGACCTCCTCTCCTCCACCGTCTCCCTCCCCTGGCCCCCGCACCCCTGACACGGCGGGGGGTGACCTCTTGGGCACCGACGTACGTGCGTGCGTCAGGCACAAGGAAGATACAAGAGGAGGACCTGACATCTCCCCACCGGCTTTGCGTATGCAGTTGTGAGTCTCTGCTGCGTGCAAAGACGCAGGGCCTCTTCTCTCCTGCGGCCTTTGCACACAGGCTCGCTGGATTCCCACGTACCCCACCGCCCGTAGCGCGCCATCTTCCCCCCCCCTCATCACCCCTCGCCCGTCTCCGCTTGAACAATCCATGCGGTGTGTCTGAGGGCGAAGGAGCAACGACAGAGGCTAAAGAGGCACGCGAGAGCGATGCCAGAGAGACACGAGATCGCGACTACGAGGCACGGAGGGGAACCAAGGCGGTGTGGCTTTGTGCGTCTCCTTCCTCGGCGTGCCTCCGATGCCCCCTTGCTCCTCCTCTCTTTACCATGGTGGCTACTCTCCTCCCTCCCTCCTGGCTCATTTTCCCTCGCAAATCTCCCCGCCTGCGACAACCGCGTCATCGCCACGCTTCAGCCTTCGCGTTTTCATATCCAAAAAGGTGCGCAGGGAGTGCGTGAGGAGGGGACGAAGATTCCGTGAAGGCACTGAGGGTGAGGAGCACAGAGGGGGAGGTAGCGTGAATGGATTCGTCCCCGCCACGCCCGCGTCGCCATTAACAAAGCGCAGGCTGCCGTGAAGATAAACAAAGCGCGCAAAACAAAGTAGAAAACATAAACCCACGAAGAGACACACTTAAGACGATAGCAGGGGAGGGGGGAAGTTATGAAAAAGAGCTCGAGATTCTCCCCCACGTGCCATTCTGCCATGAGCAACCCAGCAGACGCCCACACGCACAACAACGTCACGTGAGAGGGAAGAAAGCACTCGACAAGAAGAACGCACCGAGTGCACTACACAAGCAGAAAAGGGGAAAAGAGGCGCGAAGGCAAAGCCGGTGCGACCGGCTCCCTGACATGTCTGTTGGAGGGTGTGGGAGCGTGTCTGCACCGCCCTCAGAGCACATCAGCATCGCCACACACGCACGCGCGGGAAGGCAGCAAGAGAGACGCCGGCGAGTGGCAGACGCGAATCCGCAGCAGTCGCTCCCTCTCTTCTCTTCGCTGGCATCGACTCCGCCACAAGGGCGTTGTTGCGACGGAGCGCAGCTGCTGTCAAGGCCGCCCGCCACCTCCTTCTGCCCCCCCCGCCCTCTACTCTTCTTGACTGTTTTCTTAGGTCACGTACAAGTTCTTGTTGGAGCCGTTGCTCTGGCACGGGAACAGCAAGAAAAAGATGTTGATGATGTCCAGGAGCCAGGCTACAATCACGAGAGCGAAGCCGCTTCCAAAAGCGAAGGTTACGGGCAACTCTGTGCAAAAGGTGAGATTATTATACCGGGAGAGGACGACCATGGGCGCCCATGAGAAGGCTGAGGTGACGATGCCAACAATATTGAGCAGCAGGCACCCCCAGCCAAGGGAATTGTAGCAGCACATCGTCATGAAGCCCAAGAGAGACGCCAAGCCGAACACAACGATGGAGACAACAGCGAGCACCCGAGCGGTGTGGAAATGATCTCGGGCAAAACTGCAGTGCTTGAAAAACTGGTCCAGCGACTTCACATTCGTCATGTCAGTGCATCTTTCTTTCAGACCCCAGTAGGTAAGGCAATAATCTGAGTTGGCTGAGAAGTATTCGTTGACATGAAACATGTCCACCAACGACCCGGATAGTAAAAACATGAACGCGATGAACTGAAAGATCGCGTAGAAAAGAACGCCAACGCCGCACTCCATTTTTGCAGGTGGACAGCAAAAGAAGCTGAGAACGGTAAGGCAGAGGTGGGGCAGCGGACAGAGCGGCACAGGGGTAGGGATGGCGCCACAGAGCTGACGAGGGAAGCGGGGGGGGGGGGGCAAATGGCAGAGAGGGAGAGAGCGATAGAGAGTCGAGCCTCGGTAAGGATATGTCTTTGGTAGGGTTGCGGGTGTGTGGGGGGCGGGGTGAGGGGGGAATATAAGGTGTATAAGCAGGAGTGAAAAGAGGGAGGAGAAAGAGGGCGAGGCAGGACGATGTGAGGAAGAGAGCGGTGCGGAGACGCGCAAATGGGAGTGCGGGAGGTGCAGGGCGGGGGCAGAGGGGTCACTTGCTGGCAGACGCGCTAGAATAAGGCGAGGAAGCCGGTGGCTGTGCGATACGCCGCAGCGGGCGCGAAAATATGCACACGCAAAGGAGGAAAGAGGTCCACGTCACACGCCACGGATGCGGTGCGTGACAGGTCACACACCACCGCCAGTCCGCACATCGGCTTCGGCCCTTGTACTCTCGGTGGTTGTCCGTGTCATTCCCGTCCTCCACTATGCCCATAAAAGAGCCTCATGCGCAGCAGCAACAGCACCACACTGCCACTACCTCGCCGTCTGCATTCAAGGCGAGCACGGTCAACGTAATGTCGATGTCCTGAGAAGGACAAACGAGCTGTGCATCGCCTTCTTCGCGTCTCCCCTTTCGAGTCGACACGTCCGCAGCAACCAGCGGAGGACGGCATCGGTGGGTACACACACGCAGACAAACCCAGCTGCCGGTATGCATGTCGAGAGAGACGGCACACGCACGGCTGCCCGCCTCAGCTCATTCGTTCTCGGCGTGTTGTGACGCGTCCCCTACTAAGCGGGAGCCGGCGGTGCGCAACACTGTGCTCCTGAGGAGCCAAACGTCCTGCACGAAGCTGCAGAACACCACATCGCGCAGCGATAGGCAGCTAGGGTCGCTGTCGTCGAGGCCCTCGTGTTGGCCTTCGTCGTAGGGCTACTGCGTTAGACGCTCCTATCGCCGCCCCAAGCCGCCTGCAGCTCGCGCACCGCACTGGGAAGCCTCCGGTTCCCGTACGTCGTCGGCGACACACGGCGCTGATGACCGGCAGCGAGCAGCCCATCCAACCCGGTGCTGTCTGCGACCACGGCACCCAGAAACGCCTCCATGCCGATGGCGTCAAGGCGATACTGTATGCGCCCCTACCCCTGAGAGCGGTTCAAGTTGGGGACCGTGTAGACGTCCAACCGCGGCAGCAACGTGCTCGTCATAGCCAGCGACCCGGGCGGCAGGTTGCCCCCTTCCGCAGCCTCGGCACAATCACCGGCATCTCACCAGTCGTGACAGACTCAGCCATATATAACATGCCTCGGAGAGGAAGTCGAGGGTGTCGCCACAGCCCTCGACGCGTGGCACAGCGACCTCCCACCACACCCAAAGCTCCGAGTGGCCACTACAGCTGCGAGGGCGACGCCGATGCCTTCGCACTCACCGCGCGCGGGGCAGCTGGTCCAGCGGCCGCAGTCCATATACGGTGCGCCGAGCACACGCATGGCTTGCCTCCGGCACGGTACGTTCAGGCCGTTGATGAGCAGGGGAGGGCTGTCTCCTGGTCCCTCGGAGGATCCCTCGCGCCTGCAAATAGCCCGCACCGTGGGCAGAGGCTGCGATGCGGCGGCGCGCACTGGGGCCTGCTCTGCACCTCTCCGCTCGGCCTCCGATGCCACCTGGAGAATGCGCTGGTCCAGGCTGTGCCCGTCGTGGCGCGGCAGCTTGCCTGGATTCAGCTGCCTCAGGGCGGAGGACAAGCTCCAGACGAGCACCCGTCGATCCTCTTCCGTGGGTGTCAGCCCGCCACGGAGCCTCTCAGGGCGGCAGAATACGATCTCCCCCAGACCTGCCACAACCCATCCAAGGTCAGCATCCGCTTGTTCTCCTGGCAGCGGGCGTGGGCGGCCCCCACCAATCCGCCGAGAACGGCCTCGAGGCGGGTGCTGTGGGCAGGGACTTCGAGACGATGGATGCACTCCGCGGACACCTGCACCCCCTCCCTCCGCAGCTGCATGACTGCATCACCCGGGGTCAGAATCTCCACGTGCGCAGGACGTCCGCCCTTTCCCCAGCCTCCAAAGCCTATGGTGCGCAATAGCTAGCCGGTGCCATCGGGGTTGGGCTCCTCGAGCGGGAGGCCGCGTGAGGCTTGGCCACGCATGAGAAGCCCGTGCACGGCTGCTGGCACGGGATCGGCCCATCGGAGCTCAGCGGAGACGGGCCCCCCTGCGCCATCAAGGCCGCGGCCGCGTGCAGTGCATGCCTCTCTGGCACAGTCCCTCCAGCGTGCGAGAGGGGACGGGAATAGAGTGGGACCAACTGGAGCGTGGTGCGATGGATGCGCACGTAGTCCTTTTCGTTGCGTATTCCCACCCGCGACTGGCGCACTCGCTTGCCGGCTTGGGATGAAAAAATGGCGCGGAGATGAGAAACAGTACCAGCGTTAGCCGCTAGCATTTGTTGCTGTCCGCGCAGTTTTTTTTTTCTTGCGATAGCCTCTGACTATTCCCAAAAGGGAAAGAAAAAAGGCCAATAGAGAACACGATTACCCCACAGCGAGCAGAAAGGATCCCCGACGGTAGATATCACACCTCTGCTATCTCTTCTTGATTGCTGCGTGTGCGAATTGTTTCACGCTCATGAAGACGTGTAAGCAGTCCTCGTATTCGTTTTTTTTTTGTGAGTCTTGTGTGTGTGTGTGCATGTGTTCTGCGGAGGTGGGCAACACAATCGCTATTACATTGCTGTGCTTTGCTGTTGATTCTGCATCTCTGCTCTGTTGGTGCTTCTTGCCGCTCCCTCTTCCTTTTCGACTCTTCGAAATTCTGCTGTCGCGTGCAGGACACACTCGGAAAAGGGAAAAGGGAATGGAAAAGAGAAATCCTCCTTCTTTCAGATCCATTGTGGGTGCCTCACCGGTTTCCGTCAGGGATATGCGAGAAGAAAGAGAGGAAGATGCCTTGTAGCACGACGCTCTGTGCCAAGAAAAGCAGAAGCTAAGAAGCTCTGGGAAACTCAAAAGCGCTTGGTCGCAGCTCTCTCCTTTTTGAGCGTGCTGCAAAATCTATCGCGGGGAACAACAGGTTGGCTGCTGTTTAGTCTTTTCTTGTCTTCTCGAACCGTCTTCCGCTTGAATCCTCGATGCGTCGTCACTCATTTTTTTTCCGTATCCCCGCATCGGCTGTGTTCCTTTTGCTTCGAGGGAATTGGGTTGATGGTTGGCGCGCTGCTCTGCTGGTCATATTTGCTGGCGTTCGTCCGAAACGTCAAGACAGCACTGCGACGGCCCAAAGTTCGATAAGCTCCGCTGGCGGTTCGCCAACTTTGAGGGAGAGGGAGGAGTGATCAAGACACGCCGCCGAAAAAAAAAGATAAGAGAACGGAGGCCCCAGTGCTTCTCTCTGTTGTCCTCTGTTTCTCCTCCCTTCTAGGTAGCTCGCATGGAGAAGAAGCCGCGGCATAGCGGAAGTGGTAAAGAAGGGGAAGAAAGGACTTTGTGTGGGAACGAAGAGAAGGCGACAAGTGAGAGAGACGTGGTGGGCGAGGGGGTGTGAAAGCGGTGGTGGCAGCACCGCAGGAAGCAAAGGGGGGAAGGTGGAGAGAAGTGGAGAGTGTAAATAGCGACGATGAAAGAAACGACAGTGGGAGGAAGCGCAAGCGGATGCAGGGTGCAGGGGACGCCCACAGAGCTCGCCTTTTGAATACTGTGATGACAGGGAGGATGAGCGGGTGGTGAAGAGAGCGCCACAAGCGCATGGCTGGTTCGCTCGGTGCTTCAGACTTCCTGTAACGCTGAGAAATAGCCTGGGAGGCGGCGATTGGAAATCGCTCCAAGGCAACAAAGTTACACTACCGAAGGCGGTCAGCTAGCTCGTAGCTCACCTCCCCCCCCCCTTTTTGCTTTCCCATTCATCAACCGAGAAACTTTGGGGTGCACACGGGGCGGTTCACCTCGTGAGAATCAGCTGCGCCAAAGGAGAGAGTGACAAACGACCTCATTTTCCGACAACGCTGACCTTAGATCTCACCCTAGTGGCTCTCATTCGTTTTTTGTTTTTCTGATCTCTCTCTCTATTCAAGCCTTTCCCTCTTTGCTCTTTTCTGTCACCTTCAGATGAAGAGACATGCTTCTCACCCCCGTTCGGGGCTTGCCACCTCTTGGTGTACGTTTGTTGGGCCTCATCAATGAATAAAACACTCCTACGTGATGAGGCGCGTAAACAAAAGGGAGGCGGCACGAAGGGTGCGTGAGAACCCATGTCAGGCTCCTTAGCATTGATACATGTGAGCGTGTTTATGTGCCTGCGTAGCGCTCTACCGACAGTCCAGAGAAGAGCTGTGGGGTGGTGTTCAGCAACACGTAACGAGGCCAGGGGCACGTCAAATCAAAAAGAACAGCAAAAGGGATCGAAAAGCTCCACAAAACAGATGAACCCTTTCGCAGCGCGTAGTGGACATCACACAGTCGAAAGTGCTTAGACATACCACCGCACACCAGCGAGTAAAGACAAAGCACACACACACACACACACACACACACACACACACACACACACACACTGGCGACAGGAGTGACTCCACTAAAGAAAGAGAGCACAGAAGGATAAAAGAAAAAAATGTTTGATAGAAAATGGATGCGCATGTAAAGACGCTGAAGTCGGTAGACACTGTGAGTGCGAAAAGAGGAACAAAGACCTGATGACTCCACCACATACATACACATGCACAAGGCCAGTAAGCCACAGAGCATCAGAAAAAGGCATATGCTAGAAGAACCAAATATGACAGAGAATACACGCGTGCAACCAGACTCACAGTCCCCCCCCGCCCAAAAAGAAAACGAGAGAAAAGCAAAGAGGCAAAGGCAAGCAAACAATAGAGTCAAGAAAGAGATACGTCCAGGTAGGTGTAGGGTCGTAGAGAGAAGCAGGTGACGGCGGTGAAAAAAGGGAGAGAGGGAGAGGCAGGGGAAGTTGGGTAGGATGATCGGTAGACATATACATGCCACTTGAAGATGCAAGCCTACTTGAACCCCCCTCCCCCTCGCACGTACAGAAACTCGATACTGTCGACACCGCCACTTGGTTAATGCAACTCGACTGCGTTTCTGGGTCTCACTCATGTATCTTTGCTTTCCCTTTTGCCACGTTGGCGACCACCAACCCTTCAGTTCTGCTTTACAACACACGTGCAGCCCGCACAGATACACCCACACGCGTGCGCGAACTCTAAGTAACGCTGTCTTTCGTTTTTTTTTCTGTTTGGGGTTCCCTGTGCTTGACAACGAGTCAGAGCACAAGTCGAAGAAAAGGGGGAGTGCAAAGTTGCTGATTGAGTAGCGATAAAACGAGCAAACCCAAAACGAAAGAAAAAAAGAAACTTGGGGACGACGAACCCGGTGATGCGAGACCGCTGAGTGTTCATGAAAGGTGCAAAAACTGCGAGTACGGAGGCCTGGGCTTGCGCGTGTGGGTGCGTACTGAAGAGAGTGGCCATCTCACGCATACTCGCACAAGCTCACCGACACGCATACGCTTCACCCCATCAGAAAGAAGATGAGCAGCTACTGATGAAGCGGGGAGCAAAGAAGTAAAGAAAAAAATGAAACCGAAAGCAGAGAGCATGCCTATATACACATAGCATGACACGCATGTATGCACGCAAACGTTTGAGGGGGAAAACAGATGGGAGCTCAGCCTGTGAGAGAGAGAGAGAGCACGCGCGGGTAGGCTCAAGCGAATAAAGAGCGCATCACGTGTAACATAGTAAAAACGAAAGGGAAAAAAGCGAAAGAGCGCGAGACGGAGAGCGGGTGGGGGGAGAGAGAGAGCGAGAGGGTGTCGGCAAACGAAAACGAAGACTTCAATGCCGAAGGAAGAACACACTTTACTGACCGACGGAAGGGAAATAAAATAAAGAAGACATAGAGATGCGGAGAAGGCAGAGGGCAGCATCTCCGTGCCAAAATGCACAGAAACGAGCAAGATGGAACCCAAAGGAAATTTGCCTTCGTACCCCACGTGTGCTTTCTCTTCGTAAAGACACGGCACGTCTTTCCTATCCGCCCACCTTCTGTCTCTCTGTCGCGTTTTTTTTTATTAGACCTACTGGCTGAGATTTCGGTAGAGAGAAGGTGAGGATGAAAGAAGGCAATTCCACTGGTCGTCTACTATCCCCACCTTTCGAGCCGTTGCTCGTGTGTTTCACCTGCCTGGCGCTCGACCACGTGTGTTATTCTTCACTGGTAGAGAGAGCGAAGAGCGAATTCGGGAGGTGGGTGTAAAGGCGGGCGTACTACGCACACGCTGGGTCTGCGTTACGTCCACTTGACAGCCGTGGATAAACGAACGCCCCGTGTAGGTTAAACGAGGTAACGTGAGGGGAAAGCGAGCGAGCGCGCCAACACCACAGAAAAGAAGCCTTTACCATATTGACCTGCTGAGCAGGAGAGATGAGAACAGCGAAGGAGATACGCCAAAGAATGAGGCAAAGGGAATAAAAAAACGAACAGTTGAAGA
The DNA here is from genome assembly GCF_000755165.1 of Leishmania panamensis. Lineage (NCBI taxonomy): Eukaryota > Euglenozoa > Kinetoplastea > Trypanosomatida > Trypanosomatidae > Leishmania > Leishmania panamensis. Next base: position 544,932 of record NC_025875.1, on the reverse strand, counting down.
GAGAGAGAAGGATGGCGAAAACAGCAGTTCTCTGCCCATGAGCACGGGAGCCCTTTCTTTAAATTCATCGCGCACACACCAATTCAAGGCAAGGGAGAAAAGACGGAAGAGAGAGAGCAACAGAGAGCGCCAAAGAATGAACAGGGCGAGGAGGAGATGGGAAGGGAGAGAGATGAGAATGCTAATACCTGTACACAGGTACTCTTGCTTCTCGTCTGGTGTGTGTGTGTGCATCAGTGTAAAGAGATCACTGGAAGAGAGGGAAGAAGGAAAAAACTACGCCCATGGAAGAGTGAAAGAGCAACAATTGGAGGGCAAAAAAAAAAACTTTCCAGCACACACGCATGTAATACGCTCACGATGCGCATACCCTGGAGGGAGAGAGAGAGAGAGGGTTGGGATACCTAAAAAGTGGCTGAAGTACAAAGCAGGGGAATAATTCGCGCCCGGAAAAAGGAAAGGGGGGAGAAAAAGAGAAAATAGAGAAGACGAGGGGACACATACACGGCAACAACGTAAAACTAAGAGCAGCGACGATGGAAAGAAAAAAGGGTCAAATGAAAGGAGAAGAGAGAGTCACGAACAGCGGTTGAGAATTTCCAACCCCAAATCCGAGAAAAGAGGGAAGACAAAGCAAGCTGAAGAAGGTAAGAGTTGAGTTTCGCTGTCCCTCACAGTTACCTTCACCCCCCACCCTCACTCTCGTTCACCTCCGTTGCGTGTTCGTTGATCATTCACGCGTTTCCCCGCTGCTATTAGTCTCTTCAGCTTCTTACAATCCCGCATCGCACACACGCACAGAGAGAGAGAGAGATGCAGACGCACAGAGATACAACCAAAGGGGAAAATCAGAGAGAAAGAGAGAGAGACAGGGTGTGTAACATGGAGTGTAGAAAAAAAGAGGAAGCTTAAAAAAAAAAATTGTGCTATGTCTGGTGCCTTCTGTTTCCTTCATCTGTTCGCCTCTCTGTATTCCTCACGCTCTCTCTCTCTCTCGATATCACACCTTTAGTGCGTCCGCAGCAGTAGAAAGCGCGAAAAAAAAGCAGACAGTATGGAAAAATAACCTCAGCCATAGAAAACCCAAGAGGTGTGTTTAAGCGGCCACCTATCTCGTTGTCTACTGCCTGCACACAATGTCGGCAACTACTTTTTTAGTTTTCTTCGTCGCTTCTGTCTCGCTCTCTCTCCCCTCCCCTCCCCCCCCCCCCCATATGCACAAAAAAAAAAATCAAACACCGCGTCAGAAAAAGGGTCAACTGACCTATCCTATAATCTTTTCTTTCGTACTGCGCATATGGTGGAAAGGGGGGTTTCAGTACGTCTTTCGAACCCGCAGGAGGTGCTGGTCGTCTTCTAGAGACACCCTCATCACACACAACTCCGTCACCGCGCGCGCGCGTGTGTGTGCGTGTGCGTAGGTGTGTTAGTGCTTCAGCGAAAGAGGGGGAGAAATACAGAAGTCAGTCGAGGATGAGAGACGGCGCACGCAGCAACAGTAAAACGTGTGCGCACACATGGTGCGCAAAGAAAAAAAAGAAAACAGAGAAACAAGATCAAAACAAAGCATAAGGAACGCGACATATGAAAGCACGAAATGCGTAAGAATCACACACACACACACACACACACGCACACGCACGAAGATGGAACTGGTATGGTGCTTGGTTGAAGTACAGCCAGACGGGACTAGCAAAAAAGTACACAGAGACGGGGGGAAGGAGGGGACTTCCTGGTGCTCCGAAGTCAAGACAGCACGTTCGGCAGCAAACAGCAGCATGACTCGAAAATCTGCAAAAGGGGGAAAAAATCGATGATTTTTTTTCTGCTTTTTGTGTGTTCTGCCCTGTCTTTTGTGTGCCTCGTAAGCGTGAGTTTTGGGCGTGTGGAGACTCTGTAAATGGGGGAAAAAGAAGAGGTAAGGGGGGAAGAGGAGGTTGAAGAGAGCAGGAGCAGCGAAAGAAGAAACATGGAAGAGTGGCATTCCTAGTGAAGCGTAGAGAGGGAGAAGGGAGGCAGATAGCCCATCCCTCCGCACATCTGTGCCTGAATGGAGGAGAAAGACGACAACAGGAAATGGATACCATAGAGGAGGAGGAGAAAGAGAGGACTAAAGAAAAGAGAAAAGGCGGGGAGAAAAACTCCTCTTCTTCTGGAAGATGAGTGAGGTTAGGCTGAAAGAGAAACAAAGAGAGGAGGGCGAGCGAAAAGAAGACGCTAACGAGCAAGTCGACGAGGAAGCGGTAGAAAAATAAAAACAAGCAAAGTGCAAACTGCACAAACAAGACAAAAAAATGGGGAACCACAAAGAAGAGGGAGATGAACCTTCGAGAAGAAAAACAAAACAAAAAAAAGAAAAGAGGGAGGAGAGAGGAGAGACGCAACGAGGAAATATGCGAATAGCAGGCCAGAATGCACGCAGCACACACAAAAAAAAAAAGATGAAAAGATGCAGAGGGATGAAGATAGAGGAATAAAAATAGGCGGCTGGGTCTGTAGAGGGAGGAGGAGAGCGACGCTCGTATCCGCTGCCGTTGGGTAGCACGAGACTAATCAAGACCAATGACAAGAAAAGGAAACGACGGAGCGAGCAAGAGAGTCAAAACGAAGGATAGGAAGGTACACTCTGGGCAAGGGTAAAGAGTGACGACAGAGAGGAGAACCGGGAAAGAGGAAGAGAGGTACTTCAGAAGAAGCAGAAAATACAGAGAGAAGGGATCTCATTGCTCCTTCCAGAATACAAAGAAAAATGTAAATCACTGACAACAGAAGAGAAAGCAAGGGTTTAAGAAAAGCATGAGACGGTGCTGCACATACACATGCTTATGCCCGCGACAGTCACGGATGATGGTGATAGTCATATTTCGTTCGGTTCCTCTCCTTGTCCTTTTCGTTCAACTTATGCTGCAGAATCTACAAAGCCGCAGGCACCCCGCACCGAAAAAAAAAAAGAGTGTGTGCCTCTTGGCGCACAAACATGTCCTGCACATGCGCACACTCATGCATTCGCTTGTTTCTTTTTTTCCCATTGGAGGCCCTTTCTTTCGCCTCTACCGAGATGTTTCTGCATGTGTGTGGGTGTGGGTGTGGGTGTGCCTGCATGAGCATCTGTAAGAGTGGTGCGACACCTTCGAGAAGACAGACAGACGCACACGCACACACATATAACGAGTACATCTTTCCATGACTTGATTGACACCCCTTCTTTTCTCCCAAGAGGCCCTGCTTCGCCTGCCTGCCTGCATTTCTGAAACATACACACATTACTTTCCTCTTGCTTTAGCCCTCCCCCTCTCCGTACTTTTGCGCGCCGAAGTGGAGCAAGGGAGGTGAATTCAGAGGCACAAGAAACTAAGAAAAAAAACGGGCAGCCTATGAATCTCTCTTTCGCATCCGTGTACCGCGCCATGGATGCGAAAGAGAGAAAGAGAGAGAATCGCGGACCAATACGATGTACGCCCCCATACGTACAGACCGAATCGCAGGTGCACGCAAGGCTTTCGTGCTGGAGCATTACTGCATATGAAGAATAAGAGTTCCAAAGCATCAGCACAATAGGACGAGGGAAGATGAAAAGAATGAGAAAACAAAAAACTCAAAACGCGTAGAAAAGAAAGAAAACCAACGTGCAGCTAATGAAAAAAAAAAGAGAGGGAGGGAGAGAGAGTAAAGTGTGGGAAGGATTAGCAAAACAAAAAGGGAAAAAAGGGACGGCAAGGGAAGCGGCATCGACAGCCATCATGGATACGAAATAGGCAAGGGGAGGGGGAAGAAGAGAAGACGCACGAGAGCACAAAAACACGCAAAACGAGTCCATAGAGAAATCGCAGAACCAAACAAAAGACAAAAAAAAAGCGAAGGAAGCAGGGTCATGCGGAGAAACCGATAAATTTAAACGAAGAAAACCCGAGGGAATGTCATGGCTGGAACGCGGGAAGTCAGACACAAGGCGGAAGAGAGGGAAAGGGGAAAAAAAAAACGCGTACGTTCACGGCACCGCAAAGAAGAAAGAAGAAATGAAAGGGAGAAAAAAAAGCCAAAGGCAAAAATGGGAAAAGAAATACAGCGCGATCAGAGGTGTGAGACGAAAAGAAAAAGCAGTGAAGCTGCCTGAGGCAACGACAGAGAGAGAAAGAGGCGAGGAAGAACACTAGAATTGACTGTGCGGCAGCCATGCCAAACTCTCGGGCTCGGGGGGCTGAGAGCGTCTGCAGCCACATCTCAGAAGACAGAGAGAAAAGTGAAACAGCTACATACTCAAAAAAAAAAAAAGAACCACAGACAAGAATAAGAGAAAGAAACAGTTTGAGAAAATCGAGCTGTCGTCTAGGGGGAGAGAGGTAAAGAGAGAAAACGAACGACAGAAGGAAAGATGTGCGTGTTGAGAGGTAGCGTTGAAAACGCCATCACGCTAGTCACAGGAGCTGTTAATACGGATAGGAAACAAAGAGAAGGCAAGCAGGCAAGCAGAAACGAAAAAAAAAGGAGAAATTGCTAGTCGTACTATTTAACTAAGGGAAGCTGGCGTCTAAAAACAAACAAAATACGCAGGAAAGGGGAAAAAAACAGGCACCCACAGACCGCCATACATGCAAGCATAGGGGAAAGGAGAGAAAATACTGCGGCAACAGCACCATCTACAGCCCAGGCCCTGGGCCTCCATTTTCCTTCAGCGCTTTGCTTCATTCTTCAGGTTTCACTCGTTTGGGTTATATGTTTGTGTGAGAGTGGGAGTGTACGTGTCAGATGAGGAAGATCAGATGTGGATGAGGGGGCGCGTGGACGTACTCGCTCGCTCTTCCCACCCTCTGAGTGTGAGCAGGGAAGACGGCGAAGGGAAAAGGGGGGGCGCAGACGCCGATTCAGTAGACAATAATACACGTGCGGGGAGAAAGAAATGGCGTTCGTTGAAATGAGTTCTTTCACCGTGTGTGTATGGGTAACTCGTTCTCTACAGGACGACGAGGAGATGAGTCGAGGAAGCAGTAAAAAATAAAACGGTAACATCAGTCCAGACCACAAAGGCAACTAATAAAAGAAATAAATGCAAAGAGGAAAAAAAAAGGAGAGAAAGCGTAAGGCGAAAAAGACGATGGGCACGAAACAACGGAGACACACACTCACGTGAGCAGGCAAGCATCCGCGTCAATGGCAAAATGACGAGGGGGGGGTCGAGATCGGAAAAAGAGAAGCCACAGAAAAGTAAAAGTGCAACCGTGAACGTCTTACACAAAGACACTAAAGAAAGGGAAAAAAGCACCTGACGAAGAACAAGGAGAAGAGGAAGGGGGGAGCGGCGCGCACAAAGCGCAACGACCAAAACGATGTGGAAACGCAGACCAGAAGGAAGGAGAGGGGGAAAAAGGCCGGTTTCAAATTCGCAGCGCCCTCACACACACACACACAAGCACGTACGGATCCCTCTCTTTTCGACGTTTCACGAACACGAAGAACCGGGAGGAAACTAACAAGGAGGGAGGGGGGCGGCAGAGGGTGAGCCCAAAGAAGTAGGGAGAGAAGAGCAGAGGATTGCTGGAATAGAGAAGCAAACTAATGGAAAGAAAGAGAAGTAAACAGAAAGGAAAAAAACTGGGTATAGTGAAGAAGCACGAAGCGGAGGTGGAGAGGGGAAGAGGGTCTAGAGAGGGGGGAGGGGGCGAGCGGAAGAGGGAAAGGCAAAGAGCCCAAAGAAAAAAACCGCTAGAAGGTGCTGTCTTCTTTTTTCAGCTTCGCTTTTGCATGTTGTATCAGCGCACCCCATCTCTTTCGCCTCTTTCTCTTCCTCTTTTGCTTTCTTCATCTTGCGGATGCTCTGCTGACGCCTGAATGGCGACCGGAAGAGATTTGCTTCAGTCGCATATTGTCCCTTCCCTCTGTGTGTAGGTGAACTCCTTCAGCGTATGAGTCACACACATACACACACACACACAGTGACAAAAAGAGAAAGAGACGTAGAAAAGAGAAGGGAGAAGAGTCTCTACAAGAAATCCAGAAATGAAGGTGGCGATCCGGCACGTGAGAGAAGGAATGCACAGGCCGCACACTCAGAGCGAAGAACACGTGAAAACCAAGACCTGCAGCCACACGCACAGGGGGAGGAGGGGGAGGAGAAGAGGCGAGGACGAAAAGAAAGAAGAATAGAGACAAAGAATGAAGTAAGGTGCGCAAACCTGCAAAGAGAGCTTCAGCAGATCGTGCTGCTGGTGTTGGTACATGAGCCACCCCTGAAACACAACTGAAAAGGAAAATCAATAAATAAGAACATGCACGCATTGTTAATGCTGCGATGAATGACGGGTGCTATAAAACACAAGAGAAAGAGAAAACGCCGGACTGCCATCAAGAGGATTGCATACAAGCAACAGCAAATGAGGCAGAAAAAAAAAAAAGAAGCAGCAGCAGCAACATCAAACGGCAGGAGACAATGGGCCAAAGCACAAAGCGAGGGAAAACCAGCAAAGAGGATCAAAGAACAAAGTTGCCAACGTGCACCAGAGGACGAAGACTCCATCGTCATCGCTCCCTCTTTTGCTTGCGGTTGTGGTTGTGGTTGTGTGTCTGTGTGCTTTTTTCTCCGCCCTCAGCGTAGCGCATTCTTCTTTGATCGTATTTGTCTCTGTTCCGCCTTTGAATAAATCACCCTAAAACTGGCACAACGACAAAGTAGGCGAGAGAGACCACACACGCACTCTTACGTGCATGCACGCACACTGAAGAAGGAAATGTCGACCAAGAAGAGAACAAAAAAAAGACTTCAACAAAACAAAGGAACAGAGACAAGATGAAAAGAAGCGAAAGTAGACGAGGAAACAAATCTGATGGGACAGAGGGAAAGCTGAGAAAGAGCGAAGAGAGGGAGCAAATATTAGAAAAGAAAAACACAAGCATGACATGCGCTGCTGAACCAGGCAAGAACACGTCGAGGGGAGGGGGGAGGGGAGGGGCCGCACAGTAAGCGTGACAAACATAGACGCACGCACCACGTTGTTCGCTCTGCTCTTCAATACACAGAAAAAAACAAAGCGGACACGGCAAAGCGAGCTAGAGAAACATGGCGACACTAAAAAAAAAGAGACGAAAGAGACACCAGAGCGAAAAGTACAGAGAGATGGCGTGATAAGACAGGAAGCACGAAAGCGAACGATAACAACACACAGGAAAGAAAAGAGGACCAGAGAGGCTTTGTCGCTTCCACTGACAGACACACAGAAGGAAGAGAAGCAGAAAGGGAAGCAGTGAAGCAGCATATCGAAGAAAGGGAGCAAACACCGCCGTCCGCAATTCTGTTCTGTCAATAATTTTTTTTGTTCTACTGTTGCTGTTCGCTCTTTTCATTCCTCGATGCTCTCTGTCTTATCCTCTTTCCTTGGTCAGCTCTCACCCTCTCTCGCAGCAAAACTTTAACACACAAGACCACGGGAGAGGAAGGTGCAGAGTGGAAACCCTAAAAGAAACAAGCGGTGCCGGCAATATCGTCGTTGATAAGGAGGCGTGAGAGTGAGAGAGAAGGGAGGAGGAGGCACGATGAAACAAAAAAAAAAATAGAGCACATCATCCTACGAGTGCAAAAGATGCCATGCAGCAGCATGAGCAAGCCGCATCGAGGCAGGCAGAAGCAAGCTGTCATGTTCACTGACAAACACACGCAGGGTGAGCCCATCACACAGAGAAAGAAGACACCATGCATCAAGAACTACGGAGCACAAGACACATTTGACAAGAGAAAAGAACACGAATTCAATCAGCGGCCAAACGCAAAAGGTGATCGCCTCAGACAAAACGTAAAAGGCACCATAAAATGCAGAGAAACAAAAAAAAGGATGCAACGAGGGAAAAGAGAGAGAGAAACAGCGCGTGACAGACAAGGAAAGCAGAAGAGGCGCTTACTCGCTACCCCTCGTGCGCAGTCGTGTCTCGGTGGACATATGTGCCTATGTGCGATTCGGCCAGTCCATTCTCCCTCTCCCTCACTTGCTTGCTATCACCACAAACCTCGGGCAACATCAGCGGCACCCGGCGTGTGGGCAGAGGTGCTGTCTCACGTCACGTTGCCTTCCTCGATACACGACACTGTGGAAGACACGAGCCCCTGACGCATCAGTGGCGTGGAACGCATCCCATCCATTGCCGAGTCATAGCAAGAACGGCCGCAGGTGTCGGCATTGGCAGTAGGCAGCGCCGCGGCGTTGTATGGCACGAAGGCCATGGGGCCTGCAGCTGGGGAGGGCATGGCGTTGGCGGGGTTGATAATCGCGTTCGCTGGGCTATCTGTGGCCGGGAAGATCACGGTCGGAACCTGCTCTAGTACACCACCAGCGCTGTTGAGCAGCGGTGAGACCGAGAAAGCCGACTGAAAGTGCGCCATCTGCGGTTTTTGCCGCGACTGATTGTGAAAGGCGCCGCAGGACGTCTTTGGGGCTGGCGCGCTGGTTTGTAGCGGCTGGGTCATTGACGCCGCTTGCCCTTCGACGAGCGGCACCTGCCGTGGCGGCTTCTGCGGGGACTGCAAGTTCGAGGAGTAGGAGCAGTAGGAAGGGACGAAGACGTTCGACTGCGGCTGCAGCAACTGGCCCTGCGCGTCCACAAAGACTTGTGGCAGCGTCACGGTCTGATAGTACTGCGGCGTGGAGGGAGACGCAGCCGCCGTGTAGAAGGTTTGTGGCACCACTCTGTTTGCCGCCGGAAACCCCTGGAGCCCACCGGACGCGATGACGTACTGACCAGGGGCCGAAGGTGCTGGTAGCATCTGCTGCGCGACGCCCTTGTTCGGCACGGTTGAGACGTAGACGTACGCAGTGTTTCCGTTCGTGTCTACCGTGGCGTGCAGCATCGGAGTAGTTGTAGCTGTCGAGCCTGAAACAGTGAAAGGCAGTGCCTGTTGCCCACTCGATGGCAGCGAAGCTGTTTGGCCGTCGTGTATGAAGAAGGGGCTATTGCAGCTAACATCCATCGAAAGCGTTGCAGGCGAGAGCACTGACGAGGGTGGCGTGGAGAGAGAAACGGTATGTGGCGAGACAGAAACAGCGCCGGAGAGATGGCCATTCTGCATCATGGGCCTCGGGGGCCCCTTGGGGCTCGTATTCGCCGCGCTGCTTTCGCAGAATCGCTGCTTGCGGTCAATGCGGTCGCGGTTGTCCTCGGCCAGTTTCACCATAAGCGGGATTCCCTCGCAGCTTTCGAAGGGGCACGTGTTGTGCAGCACACTCACAGCCTGCTCCGCGACGTCGTCTTCCTGGAAGAGAATGAAGGCGATGTTTCGAATTTGACTGATCAGGCGCGAGCTGTCGTTACTGTCGCGGAACGTGGCGGGGGCTGTATCGCTATGTAGAGTGACGTTGCTGATGGATCCGAACTTGGAGAAAATCTGGCGTAGATGACGCGCCGTCACGTCAAGAGGGATGTTGCGCACGAAGAGCTTGCGGATCTTGCGGCGGGCGTCGCCGCACGGGGTGCTGTCGTGCTCACGCTTCGCCCACTGAATGGAGATAGGACGACCGTAGAGCTCGTGCCCGTCGAGAGCCGCCATGGCCGAGCGGGCCTCCTCGTGGGTACTGTAGCGCACAAAGGCGGTGCCAAGGCTCTCGCCAGTGTAGATGTCGCGCATAAGCGCGAAGGAAATGATCGTGCCATACTGCTCAAACAGCCTGCGCATGTCATCCTCCGTCACAGCCGAGGCCAGCTTGCGCACAAAGAGGTTCGTCTGGCTACGAGGGCCTTTCGGGTCGAGAGCGACAGCCTCGTACGATGGCGGAGACGCAGAAATGCCGGTGGAGGAGTCGTTGTTACCAAAAGATATCATCGATACATCCTTGATGGGGGTGCTGAGCGGCAAAGGCGCAGGTGACGTGATGACGCCTGGCGGCGACAAGTGCGACGAGCCAGCCTCAACGAAGTACATCTTGAAAAGACTGTCCTTTTTGGGCGCCGTTTCCTGCTTAGCTCGTCAGTAGGAACGGTGAAGAGAAGGAGGGCAGTGCCTACACGGTGTCGGAGATGGGAAAAAGGGTAGAGAGGAGACCACAGATGCACACAAGGAGGGCGTAAGTTTTTTGCACTTTTTTGTGCGAGTAAAGAATCGAGAAGCGCACAGAAAAGAAGACTGAGACAACGGAGAAAAAAAAATGTAATGAAATTAAGTAGCGGGGGAGGCGCCAATCCGCAAACCCCGAACAAAATGGAAGCCACCGCAAAAATGAGGAGTCGATGAGCGGTGCCGACAAACTGCCGTCTTTTGTGTGTTTGTGTGTGTGTGTGTGTGTGTGTGTGTGCGTGTGTGGGTGGGTGGGTGGGGGTGATTCGTTTCGCGTATGTACAGCTGAGCCCCAAAGCAGCGTACGCTATGGTGGGTGGACGCGTGTGCGAAAGAGAGCGGGCGAGACACGGCAAATAAAAAAAAGAAAGAAAGCAGGAGAAGGCCACAATAAAGGAAACAAAAAGGACAACGGATTATGATCAAAGATGAAAGAGCAAAACAGGCAGATGAAACGAGGAAGAGGGAGGATCGAAAATCACCTCCAAGGGCGGAAGAAGAAAAAAAACGTGAGGAAGAAGAAAAGACGCACTTGAAGACGGTTTCTTTCGTTAACCCTCACGCTAGCGCTGCGTATCGCCAGTACAATCGTCTTCTTGCTTAGGTGTGTTGCTTTGTTTCGCCCTCGTCACCCCCCTCCCTCTCTTTGAGCGCCAGTCGCTGACACTTTCGGTGCGTCTGCTAAAGCGAAAGGGAGAAAGATGAACCTCTTTTTTTTTTGGGGGGGGGGCACAACCAAGCAACAAGAACAGCACCAACAGGACCGCAGAAAATCAATATATATATATATATATAAACGCACGAAGACAACGTGCAAGTGAAGGAGTGAAGGGGAAACGATGGAAAGCGATGTGAAGACGACGCCGAGAGAGGCGAAACGTACAACGAAAAAAAAAAGATAAAAATGACAATGTGAGGGGGGAGTGAGAAAAATGAAAGTAGGGGGGAGAGAGTGAAGAGCAAAGAATGAGTCCTCTTTTGTGTCCTGTTGTTGTTGCTGCAGTCGTCGTCCTCAGCGTGGGTATGGGGTTGGGGGTGGGGGAAGAAGAGTTGTCGTGCAGCGACACCGCTCTGAAAGAGAAGGGGGGAGCAAGCGCGCCTAAGACGTTGTGTTCTCTTTCGACAATACAAGCGCACAATGACACATGCAAGCGGTGAACGCAATAGCTAGGAACGGAGAAGAGGGGAAAAAATGCGAGTGAGCAAAGAACGAGGCAAAACGAAAAAAAAAGAGGCACAGACGCGGCAGCTGAGAGTACGAAAGAGACTGTAATAGAGAAAGCAAGCGAGAGAGAGAGAGAGAATGTGGGTGGATGATAAGGGCTCCTCCGTCTTTTGTATGCCTTGCACTGAAGTGGGAGCAGAAATGAGATGAGGGAGAAAGCCTGAGGTGAAAGGGGTTGCGGCGTGCGTATTGCTTCGAGTGAGGCAGTGCAACAGCTGAAAGAAAAAGGGAAATAGAGCGATATGTACGTATAGCTGATAGGTATACCTTTAGCGCGAGGCAGGGGAAAGAGAGCAAAGAAGGAGAGTGAGTGTGGTGTACTGAAGTGTCGGTTGCACGGGGTATTGTGTTCGTCGCGGAGAGGCGATTCGAGCTCAAAAAGGGAAGGTGGGGCGGTACAGGAAAAACAAAGGGAAGAACGAACAACGAGGCGCAAGAGAACGATGATAAGTGGACAAGACCAACCGTGCGCGCTTGGACACTCTCTTAAAGACGTGCGACTTGCGAAGCAATAGGGGAAAAAGTTTGAGAATAAAGAAGTTACTTAAGAACGCCGAGCACACGGAGAAGCTAGCACAAAGAAAGACTGGTACACAGACCCGACGGAGAGCGAGAAAGGGGGGAGGGAGAGGGAGGGAGGGAGGGAGAGGGGAGGGCAAAAGCGACAGGTGCAGCAAACAAAGACACGCAGAAACAGACCTGCGTTTGTGTGTGTGTGTGTGTGCGTACGCACGCCTACAAACTTGCTGGTCAAGGAGAAATACCGAAAGAGAAGAGAGCGAATAAAGGAATGAGGAGAGACGGGACAGAGAGCACAGAGAGCTACTTTATGGGCGCGTGGTGTAATGAAGCGAATACACAGCTAACACGGTTCCGCACTTAGAATGGCGAAAAAGAAATAGCGAAAGGTTGGGGGTCTCAGTGTATTGCGTTAGTGTATGTATGTGTGTGTATGCGTGTGTGCGCGGAGGGGGGTGTGCCTCTTCAATGGAGAGCTGCGTTGTTTGGTCCCCTTTTTTCTCGTTCAAAAGAAATCCTAATTTCCTTTGATTTCTTTGGTGTCTGCAATGGCTTGCAGGGCCACTCTTGTTGCTTGTTTGGTTGCCGCTACTTTGCTGGTGGGTAGTGGACACGCAAGCCCCGCAGTCTCTCTCCCTCTCTCGTTCCCACGCGTCCTCTAAACAGTGGTATGGTAAGAGAGGATGCAAAAGCCCAAACAACAGCGAAAAAAGCGCAAGCCTGAGCAAAGAGGGGGAGACAAGGCACGCAGAGAAAACGAAAAGGAAAGAAAAAGAGCGCGGCTCGGAACAATGAAGTTGTGAGGGGGGAAGGGGGGAGGGGGGTGGGAAGGCTTCGAGAGAAGAGTGAACACACGTAAGATAGGCTGCTAAGCAGAGACGCGGAGTCAGGGTTGGACAGAGTCGAACATGCGCACAGACGCACTCACAGGCAGACAGGCAGTCGTCAGACCGCAACTACGACGCAAGAGAATAGAAACCCCACAAACCCTGAAAATGTGAGAGAGGTCGAGTAGGGAAGAGAAGAAAAAAAAAAAGCAATGCAGAGAGCGTAGCTGAGACAGCGTAAGTCTTATCGGAAATGAAGCGGGGGGTATGTGGGGAAGAGAATGGGGGAGTGATGATGAGCGCGTGTGTGTGGGTGGGGGGGGGGGGGGGGGGGGCGAGAGAAAGATGATGAGGGATAGAGAAGGGTATGAGACGGTGGCGATAGCGACGTAGGGAAAGAGAGACAGGGGAGCGAAAAGGAGCAAAGAGAGAAAAAAAAAAACACAGCGCCCGCACCCCCCACTTTTGAACAGTCAGAGGGAAGGGGGAGATGCACCGAGTAAGCGAAGGAGGCGAGACTGAAGCGATGAGCAGCACACACAGGGTGACGAACAGCAAGACGAAAGAACAGAGAAAGGGTACGCTAAAGAAGAGAGGCAAACACGCATCCAACAAACCAAATCAAACAAAAAAACGAGTGGAAAAGGAGAGCGAGAGCGAGAGCGAGAGCGAGAGCGCGCGGGACAGACCAAATAATAAAAGAGAGAGAAGCCACACAATCGCGCGCGCACGCACACACACACACTAAACAGGTGAAGGGTACGAGGGAGAACGAGAAGTTGAAAGTGAGGGCAAAGTTCACACGAGAAAAGCACGCAGAGAAAGTTAATGATGATGTGGCTCACCCTTCAAAAGAAAAAGAGAGACGCTCAACATGCGCATGCAAGCACATGCACATACACACACACAGCGTCACCGAGTAGCGAGTTCGTATGAAGAAACCCGAAGAGAACCGCTGCGAATTCCTGTGAGTCGGTGATGCACAGGGGGAGGAAACGCGGGTTGAATGCGTGAATTTGCTCCAGGGCGGGGATGAGGGGGAAAAGAGGGAAAAAAGAGGCGAGAGGGGGAAAACAGAGAGATGGGCAAAGTGTTTGGTGGGTGATGAGGAAGATGTGGATGGAATGACGGTGAAGGGGAGTAAGATAGGGGGTGAATAACCTGTGCACTCCCCTGTGTGGGGCAAGCAAGGAGCGAATATTTGCAGGCCGAGCACGCAGTCAGCATACACGCACGCACACGCACATGCAAGGAGAGCGAGAAAAAAAAGAAACCGAGTCGGCTAATATGCGAATGCGAGACAGAGAGGAAGACGGCGACAAGGAAAGGAGAAGAGCACAATTGGTTGATTCGGACTCTTTCGCTTCTGCCTCTTCGCTTTTTGTGTTTGGATTTTTCTGCTCGTCGTGGCCGCTGACTGTTTGCATGTATTGGCGCGTAGAGGGGTGGGGTGGGGAAAAGAAAGGAGCACACAGACGCACAATGACGAAGTGCACACGTGGCGACGGTGAAGGAAGGGAGAGAATGAAATTAAAATTGAAAGAAGCGCAAAAATAGAGGAGAAGGCGAAGTAGTCGAGTTGGGTTGCGCGTGGGTGTGTACGTGCGTGAGGGGCTGAAGGAGAGAGAGGAGTTGTTTGGAAGATGGAGGGAGAGGAGAGGGTGAAAAAAGAAGCGCCCACAGCAGCACGAAAGGAAAAGAGAGAGGGGGGGAGATGCGGGGGAGGAGAGAGAATGTTGGGCGGCAACAGGAACAGCAATGAACTCTGCCAAGCAGATGGCTCAACGAACGTCGAAGAGAGTTTCGACAGGTTGAAAAATGACACACAGCGCGAGCGCAGAGGGGACGTGAAAAAAAAAAAGCTGCTGTGGGCCAGCTCTTTTCCCCTTCCTCCTCCGTTTCATGTTCGGTGCAAGGCAAGTCGAACAACAAAGCCGCGTTTCGCCGCTTATGTTTCTTTCCTCTTCGCGTAGCATTGGGTGGACGAAGTTCCTGGAAAACCCATCCCGATGAATGAGCTGCTGCTCAATACACATGCCAGACAACAGCAGCAAGTCTAACTCGAAAGCGACACATAAAAGGAACCAAAGAAAGGTCGCTGTCGTTGAGAAGCCTCGCACTCGTACGCACACAGCAGCCACACGCAGAGCAGCACCAGGCAGAACAAGTTAAATGGGAGAAAAAGGAAGGAGTGGCGCAGCGAGCAGGGGGAAGGGTGGGGGTGCCCACGCCGCTTCTTCCTCATGACTTCCGCACGAGTTTTTGCAGCCAGGGGTGGGACAACACCTCGGACATTGTCGGCCGCGCTGCTGGATCCTTCTGGAGCATCGCGTGAATGAGAGAGAGCGCGCCTGCAGAAAGGGCAACCGGTTCGTGGAGAGTCAGAGATGCATCGGCAGTGGCGGTGGTTCCGCTACCACGGGCCACCGGTCCGCGGCGTATGGGGTGTGAAGCACTGAGGTTTGGCGGCAACCGCTGTATGGCGTGCAATGTCTGATGCGTCGACTCCGTGTAGAACGGTGGGGTGCCTGTCAACATCTCTGCCAGCATAACACCGAGCGACCAGACATCTGTTTTGGCCGAGTGTGCTTGACCGGAGACCATCTCAGGCGAGAGGTAGTCCAGTGTGCCACACACGGTGCGGCGACCCTCCGCCGCCCTCTCCGTTGGGTCCTCGCTGCTTGTATCGTGCTCCGCGCCGTTAAGCGGCGCATCTTTCCTGTCGTAAGCAGTCCGAACAGGAGCCGCTGACCCGCTGGATGGCAACGGATGCACGACAGGACGTGACCAGCCGAAGTCCGCCAGCTTGGCAATACCGTCCGCATCGATGAGCACATTTTCCAGCTTCAGGTCTCGGTGCGCCACTCCGAGCTCGTGCAGATGCACCAGCGCCTTTGCCACGTGACGAGTGTAGCGGGATGCCTGCCCCTCCGACAAGCGGTGCTGTGGTGCAGCTCTCAAGCGGCTCAGCAGCGTCCCGCCGCTGCAGTACTCTAGCACAAGATTGATGCAGTCTGGTGTAATGAAGTAGCTGTAGAGCCGCACTATATGCGGGTGGCGCAACGTTCGCTGCAGGTTGATCTCCCAGCGTAGCTGCGCCTCCAGCGGTCGCCATCGCAGGCGGCTGCGGTCAATCTCCTTCAGCGCAAAGAATAGGCCCGACGCACGGTGCGTGGCGAGGGTAACGATCGAATAGCTCCCCTCACCGAGCACCTCCTCACGACGGAAGTCCGCTGGGCGCAGCTCGTGCTGGCGAATGCGGTGTGGCAGCGATGACACTGGTAACGGTGTGGATGCCTCAGTGAGTACGACAGGTACAGTAGACGCTGATGCAGGCGGCGGATGCGAGCATACGACGCGTGGGCCATGGTAAGCAGATACAATGGAGGAGCAAGTCGCAGAGAGCGAAGGTGGCGCGACCCCCAACGAGGGAGAAGATAAGACATCTGCCGCTGTGGAATTCACCATTGGGTGTGTAGATGCGGTCGAAAGGCTCCTCGAGGCGATATTGCTGCCTGAGTGATTGCTTCGTGGCGAGTCTGGGAGACGAGCCCGTGCACCCCACGTCCCCACCACCGGGCACTCACCGGTGAAGGTGCAGAGAGAACGAAAAGACGAAGGCGCCGCCCACGAAGAGGTGCTCGACAGAGAAAGCAGCGGAGCGGAAATCACGACTGCTGTCTCCACCGCACTCCGGGAAACAGAGCCGCTGCTGCTGTCTCGTCCTGGGCTAGATTCTGGCTCTGCATGATGACGCTTTGTGGAAGGTTCTTCCTCCTCGCCGTCAAAGACCGGAACAACCTGCAGCGGCGGAGCGCGGGCCTGGGTGATACCCTTGACGGACTTCTCTGGGCGTGCGCAAACGCTCCTCTCCTCGCGGGGACGCGGTCGCACTGGGGCAGGTCGCCGGTTCAGTAGCGGCTGCTGCAGTGCATCTCTCGACGGCGAGTGAAGGCTGCTGGCTATGCTAGCTAGCAGAGGTGAGGATGAGGAGGGGCACGGCGATGACATTATTCTCCCCACCACCGTAAAAAGCTGCAGTAGCAACCGTGCCTAGACGCTGATGTAAATGAGGGGAATGAAACCGAAAGAACACGGGCGTCTCTCTGTCTGTCTGTGTCCGTGGGTGGGGTTTGCGTTGGATAGTACTGCTTCTCTCCTCGCTCTGTGTAATGGGTTGCGCAAGCCTTCCCTCCCCCTTGGCTTCCTCACAAACGAGGCGAGCGGGTATTTATGTCTGTGCTGGGGAGTGTCGGCGTCACACTCAACCACCACCAACACCCGCCACAAGAGAAGGCAAAAAAAAAAAAAGATGCCGTTTTTTTTTTTTGGCTTCTTCGGTTGGTGTCTTATTTTCTGTTCCAACCCGATAACTCACACCTTCTCCACACCGAATGTCCCTCTGTCGGCATTGGCGCCTGGTCTGTGAAGGTATGCGTGTCAACGTGGGTGAGGGGGAAGGGAGGGACAGAACGACACGAGGGAAAAGGAGGCAGCAACAGAGTAGGACGAAGAGAAGGTAGTGAAGCAAACTGCTCCTAGATAGAAACCCCAATCACTGTCGAGGGTTTCAAGCACAAAAATCCCTTCTCCATCGTGTGTGTGTGTGTGTTGCGTAAAAGGGCGCGCTCTATAGTACAGCGAAAGCAATGGAAGAGGCACTCGAGCCTCGCAGTGCCCCCCCCCCGCCTTGCCCTTCCCTCGGGCCCAAACCTCCCAATAACGATGCAACGGACTAGAGCACACACTTTTCTTCTGAGCGTCTTTTCTTTTCGCCCTTACCGCCGCTCTGAGTGGGGGCAAGCCGCGCCTCCTCTCAATCGCCACGCAGGAAGGCGTAGTTCGTCACGTGTGTGATACCATCATCACCACCCTGATGGGTTCACGCCTGCTTCACAGTTCGTTCTCTCGCAACGTAGAACTCCGAAGAAAGCAGGAAAAGCTGCACGACTGACGGACACGAGGAGGCAGAAAGAGGGGGGTGCGCCTACCTCCCTTACGGACACGCCCACGCACAAGTATGAGAGAGAGGGAGGAGACGACGCTCCACCGTCCATTGGTTATCGTCTTCCCACCAATTTCCCCTCTCTCTTCCGCCCCTTTAACCTCACTTGGCCTTCACCTCTGACTTCAAAAAAGGGTGTACCTCTAAGCTCAGCGAATGTGAGTACGCGGGTACGCGTTCTTAAGCGCATGTTAAACCAAAGAAAGCATTTCGCACCGGCAGCAGAGGCGAGTGTTTGTGGGTGTGCAGTGGAACGCCTGCGCTGACGGGGAGGAGGGAATTTCCTGCGAAAGTCTTCCCGGAGGTTAGCCCTCGCTGAAGAGGAGGAGGAGGAGGAGGAGAGAGAGAGAGACGGCGAGCGGGACATGCATCGCTCCTCAGTCGTGTGGCAACAAAAGTGCGCATCAACTCAGTCAGTACCCTCCCCTCTCCCTTTCTTGCTTGAAGGCACCAATGCAAACACCCTACACCCCTCACCGCTGTCGGAACGTTCAACGCGCACCTCACAACAACTGAGACTACAACGACGGTGCTGCTTAGCGTATCACTTTTTTTTTCCGTCGCAGCCCCGGGACTTGTCTCTGGGAATCAACTTAGCCAATCTTTTAGGTAGGTGCAGCTCTTCGGATTCACCACGCCACGGCATGAAACAGAGCACTGCTCCAGGAGGGGGCACCCGAGGCAGGGGAAGCCCACAGCCGGCATGTACGACCAGCCATCTACGGCGTCTTTCGAAGACGGTTGCGAGACGGGCGCCGGCTCCCAGAGGCTGGACTGACTCAGGACCTCCATCGTGCTGCTGCTGAGTCCGTCGCCCTCAATGTCGGGAATGAACCCACTCCAGCCACCACCTGTAGCAGCTGGCGGCGAGGAGGACGGAGTAGCAGACGGGTGCCCAGGAAATCCTAGCGCCAGGTCATTCTCTTGGCGCGCGCGCTGCAGCGCCGGTCCCTCTATACCCGTCGACAAGCAGCGTTGACGAGGGCGCCGCACCTGCGCTGTGAAGTGCCTCATCACGCTCTGGCCGTGGGCAAGCTGGTACTGAGGCGTGTTGACACCTTCAGTGGTGGCTGGAATAAGCATCTCCAGTACGCCATCGAGGACAAGTGTGTGGACGAGGATGCGCAGGTCCAGGTCGGAAAGCTGCTTCGATACAACAGCATAGCTGCTACTAGAGGAGGCCATGCCAGGCATCGACGACGGGCCGCCGCCGACAGTCCGCTGCACCGCCGAGTCGATCATTGTGAAGACAACGGGCAATTTGGACGGCTGTGTGGATGTGCCAGACGAGTGATTCACGACGAGGCCTGGGGTGGGAAGAGCGCTGCCGCCGCCACGACCACCGCCAGTGCTCTGCAGCGCTTCGACATGACGCTTGATCTGGTCAAAGCTGACCATTCGTCGTGTTGACACAAACCGCGTCAGCTCTCGACGCCATTCATCCACAAAAGCGACGTCAAGCTCCTCACCGCAGTACATGGCGCCCCCTGTGATGTGTGACGAGGGGTCGATATTGAAGAGCGTGTAGATACGCTTCGCACGGTTCGTGAAAGAGCGATGCTCTTTAATGAGGTTCTTCGCCGTTAGCGCCGTGAGAGCCTTGCCAAGCTCCGTCTTGGGCATCCGCACCTTACTCAGCAGCTGTGTCTGATCAATTCCACCGGCCCCGCTCGCCCGCACCGCGTCGAGGACTAGGGACAGGCTCTCGTTAATGTTGTTTACAATGGAGATGTATATCTGTGTGTCGGCACCGTTGCCGCGGCGCAGGCGCACACGATTCTGCTCCATCAGCTGGCGCACCGCCCCCTCACCCCCGCTGGAGCCGAGCTGCAGCTCCCTCTTGAGTCGCTCATAAGGGATGGCCTCTTCGGCGGAGGTGGAGAGCCAGTGCAAGATACGCTGCTCCACCGTCATGGAAGGCAAGAGGGACATGTTCGCTCGATTAAGGAAGAGTGTGGTGTAGCCGAAAAGGATCCTGCACCATAGAGCACCGAGTTCAATACACACACACACACGCACACGCGCGCAAACTCGCCTAAATACAAGGAAAGCGGAAGGGTGCTAAAAAAGGAAAGAGGCCCTCAGCGGTGCCCAGTACTCGCCGCATACAGGGTCCGCAATGGCGAGGAGACGATGAGGTGGTGCCCGTGCAGTGCTGCGTTGGTGGTTGCGTTGCCTTTCGGACTGGTTAGTGTTGTTTTCACAGCGGAACATACGTGGAATATGAGTTGCTCCACAGACACGTGACTGTACTGTGGTGGTATTTCACGCAGCAGTAGCGATGGGGGGGGGGGAACGAAGAGGGCAAAGCGTGTGCGCAAGAAGAAGAGAAGAGAGAAGATAAGTTGAGAACAAAAAGAGAGGAGACGACGGTGTTAAGTCTGTACATGGTGATTTGAAGGAACAC
The DNA here is from genome assembly GCF_000755165.1 of Leishmania panamensis. Classification (NCBI taxonomy): domain Eukaryota; phylum Euglenozoa; class Kinetoplastea; order Trypanosomatida; family Trypanosomatidae; genus Leishmania; species Leishmania panamensis. Next base: position 524,919 of record NC_025875.1, on the reverse strand, counting down.
ACGGGGCGGAGGGTGGGTGCAGAGCGAGAAAGAAAGAGCAAGAGGCAAGCCGGCTCCGCCTTTACGGTCGCAGTGAGTCCACCTCCCCCCCCTCCCCGCATGATGACTCAGAGCCTCGCTGGACAGCGGTTGTTGAGGCATCCAAGCAAAACGACGCGAAGGCGCGATGAGGAGAAGCTGCAGGGGCCTGAGCTTAGTTTGCCTATATATGTGTGTGTGTGTGTGTGCATGCAGCCAGCCAAACAGGCAGGCAGGCTGAATGAGCTGTGCTCCTCCGTCAGTATCTTCTTACGTGTCTTCTGTGCTTGCTTTAACGGGTTCATGTGTTTCTGATCTGAGTGCCTGCACACCTATGTGCGTCTCTGTGTGAGTAAGGAAAGGGGGGGATCGTCCTCGCCTGCGATCACTCTGCGTTTCTCTTAAAGATAAAAACACCAACAACAACTAAGAAAAATGCAGGATGGGAAACAGGGATGGAGAGGACCGAGGGGGCCACAGAGTGGCCCTGCCAGTGAGGGAGAGGAGATGCAGAAGCCAGAAAAATTAGCAACGAGAAAGAGAGAGGGGGTGAGTGACAACGCAGCACAGTGCAACGACACCACAAAGCAAATAACAAGAGGAAATTTATATTCGACGAGCCCCCATTCTCTGCCATACAACACAGGAGCACAACTCCACTCTACCAGGCCCTGCCATAGGCCCATCCGCGTGGTGCGAAGCAGCGCTAGACACGCATTACAGCAATGCCCCGACCCAGCCATCCCAGCACGGCCCCCGCCCCAAACCCCGCAGGCCGCTCCCACCATGCTGGCCCCCACCCGGCGCCCCCCACGCACACACACCAGCAGGCGGCGAGGCCCCGGCGGGACGCGTTCAAGTCACGCCGACACGTTGCCCATCACATGGACGGCACAAACGTGTTCACAGCTGCATGCCGCTCTGACGCAGCGCCGGCACCAGTAGCGATGCATCGCCCTGGCCCCCCTCTGCATCGTAGGCTCCTCACCCTGTCACCGCCAGAGAGGGCTCGGCATTGGCAGAGGCAGGGGGTGGGGGGGCTGCCTGGCTTCCCTTCAGAGTGGGTACTGCCACCTTAGGGTGCCACGCGCCGAGGTGTTCACCGTCATCAGAAGTGGCTAACGACTGCAACAACAAAGAAAAGAGAGTCACGTGAGGCTGCTGTGGAAGGTGAGGAGTGCCAGCAGAAGAGAGACGGACAAGAAAAACACGCAAGCAGCGTCAGTGACAGAAAGTGAAAGTGGCCTACTGGACAAGACACAAACAGGCACGCACCTTCTTGATGGAGTGCACTCCCTTCAGCGGCAGCAGACAACCTCTATTAAGCTGAATGGGTTCAAAATTAGCCTTTGTGTGCTCCCTCTCTCGTCGTTCCGCGCCTTCACTCACTACCAACCTCTCCGTTGCGAACCAACCGCGCGCCGATCCCATCGAGTGCGCACGCCAAAACAACCGAACACCAGGCAGCCTCTCCCTCCCTCAACTATCGGTATCCCTCTAGAAACCAACTTCAAAGGCCTCATAGATCATGACCCACCCTTACTCATTAGAGAACAAAACAGAAGACACAAAGTGAAGCCAGCTTGAGTAGAATGTGGAGAATAGCCAACAGGCAAATAAAACAAAACTCAACCACTACCCACACGTAACAAGAGAAGCATACACCCTCTACCCTGCCACTCGCATCCCATCCACAACTCCACACCCCCTCACCCCACACTAGACAAGAAGAAAAAGAAAAGAACCCTCTCACTCACAGGTAAATAGGAGGGCGGTGATAGCTTCCGATGTCGACTGGTGCAGAGAGAAACATCACCACACAGTAAAAGAGAGAGAGAGGCGCTAGTGAGAGGGGAAGAGATGGCGCACAAGCCAGTGCCGACCACAAAAAAGGGGGTGTTGGAGCGTAAGACGAAAACGAGCGCTAATGGGGAAAAGAAAAAAAAACGGCGAAGTGCAAAGTGAGCCGAAAGGTGGGTCGACGAGAAGATACCAACGAAGAAAAAAAAGAGGGGAAACGAAAACATATGATCTCGTCATCGAATCACCACAGCACACGGGCAAGAGCGACGATACGAAGAGAGCGAACAACATCACTTCGCTCCCATACCCGCACCCCGAACAACACGCCTTCTTGAAGCGCCGACATCGACTGAGACGCCACAGCCCAAAAAAGCGTGCAAAGGTGCAGAGACACTTGCGAAGAGCAGCGATGCCGAGGGGGGACGGCGAGCACGAAACAATTGCTGAGCGTCTCTCCCCACCTCACCCCCTTTTCCTCATGGGCAACCTCTTCAAGTGCCTCTTTTGCTACTCGATCCTAAAATAGAAGCGAGCAGCTCGAGAAAGCGACCAAAAAGGACATAATAAAGAGGCCAAGAGACGAAAGTGTGTAGACGAAAAAGTGAGACGGCGATACCCAACAACAACAACAGCAACAACGATCTCCACAAGGGCAAAGCGGTGGGGACAAAGTAGACGACAAGGGGGAGAGCGTCATACGGGAGCCATGCTCGCGGCGGGAGGAGAGGTGGATAAGGGGGTCCAGCTCAGTCAGCACACCCGGCGCAACGCCTCACCTTGATACACAAACGTACACACGTTTCTGACAGGCATGTCTGTTCGCCTTTCTTTTTCCCATCGTTGTTCGCTACAGCTGTCACTGTTGCTTATCATCTACTTATTGGTTGCTGCAAGCAAAGGTGCTTGCGCTTCTGTTTGTGGGGAGAGGGAGGAAAGGGAGCATCTGTATCCGCGTATAGCGACGCGCAAAGCAAAGGGAGAAAATGAACAAAATGAGAAACCTCGAGAGGACGAGACCAGCGGGTAAAATGACGTGTCCCTGACGGCGCACAGGGCCTGCCGATGGCGAACACACAACAGCGCAAAAAAAAAAAAAAAACACGGGAAAAGACAATCCAATCGAGCCCCGTTGTGTTGGCAGCATTTCGGTGTGAATGTGATTGTGGGTGTTGTCGTGACTAAGTGCGCTCTCTCAGACTCTTCGTCCACTTTTACCTCTTTCATAGGCATCGGCTGCTCCCCACCACGTCGCGCATCTTTTCGCAAGGCGATCACTTCGCGCCGCCTGCTGTAGCGGGTTTTGCGGCTGGCACGCCTCCGAGCACCTCGAAGAGGGTGTTGCAGGACAGGAGCAGAGCCGCCTTCAGGTCCGCCACGTTCGTTGTCGGGCTGTTTGTAAAGGCAGAGAGAGAAACGCGCACCTCCTGCTCATCAATTACATACCCGAGGCCGTAGCCGCTGCTCTGCATGGGGCCGAACGTGTAATACCGCAGCCACGGCTGGCTAAACTCGCTCGTGCTCAACACCGACGTGCTCGTCTTGAGGAACATACCGTCTTCAAAGAAGGCAAGCGCGGCCTTGTCACCGTTGATCCGCGCGACGTGGCGTAGGGCCATCAGGTGACGGTCGTACCCCTCGCCACGCGATGCGGCAGCTGTGAGGGCGACATGTCGGTCGCCTGTAGCGTGAATTAACTTAGCAATCGTTTCTTTGCTGTTTGTGTCCAGCACCGCTGCAGCCTCGCCATCCTGCTGATACTGTGAAAGGTGCTTCGCCAGCTCCAGCATCTCTTCAGACGTCGTATGCACAAGCTCTGTTGTGCCGTGAAAAAAGCCAGCTGTGCTGCACACTTCTGTCGTGCAGCACAGCTTGTTGCGCATCTTATGCATGGCTAACTGTAGGCACATCTGCACAAACGCATCCGGCTCCACCTTCAGCGCAGACAGCTGTGCCTTGCCGTAGGGAATATGAATGGAGTGCACCTCGGTGTCTGCCACAATCGCTAGAGCCTCCTGGCGTGCCGCGCGGATGTGCGAGACGAATGACTTGCCGTATGTCACGCTCAGGTGGCGCACGATGCCGCTCACGGCGGCGCCATCTATGCCTTCCGTTGACAACCCGCCACTACCTCTCTCCTTGAGGATAGAGAGTACGTCGCTTACCCACTTGGCCCAGTGCACGCGGTCGCTCGCCGTCGCATCGAAGTTGAACGCTACCTGCCCATCCTCGGAGACAATCATCTGATGCTTGTCGTACCAGCGGTTCTCCAGCTCCTCCTTGCTGCCGTGCAGGGCCGAGGCCTCCGCCAGACTCTCGTCGCTGCCCCACTTCGTGCTGTCAAGGCACACCACCAGGATGCTCTCGTGGAAGAGGCGCAGCACCTCGGCATTTTCAGGGGTTCTAAGGAGCTCTTGGTACGCCTGACCCCACACAGTGCGGCTACCAGCTGTCAGCACCGACACGGGAGACGTATTGTCTTGGTCGGGGGTGATAGTGAGGATCAACTCGAAGGCTTTCTGGATCAGCTTGCGGTCGAGCACGCACTGGTGCTCGTCAAAGACGCGGACCATGTAGGGATGACCATCGTGCAGCACTACAATGTGTCTTAGCTTCTCCAGCGGCGTGGTGTGTAGCAGATCAGTCTCTTTGGACGGAATGAGGCTTCGGCCAAACTCAGTGAGAAGCGGCGACACGTCGAACCGCGCTGCCGGGTCAGCTGAGACGGAAAGACCGTTCGTCCGAAGCTCGTGGATCCAGCACGCAATACCGTAGGTGAGGGCCGAGGCTACTCCAGCCTGCGTCCTATCCGCCCCGGGGATGCCCGGCTGCAGAACAAACGCAGCGTTCATGTTCACCTCTTGCGGAAAACGGCTGTTGAGGGCCGACTGCGCCAAGAGCCCCTCCACATATGTGAACGGTGCCTTGCCCGACTCCGCAGCGGCCTTGTCCGCATCCACGAGATGCCGCTGCAACACAGGAGCAGAGGAGTTGAGGAAGGCGTCCAGCTTGGCTAGATGCGGTGCCGTCACCTCGGGTGACCACAGCGCTCGCAAAGATGAGCGGTACCCGTCCATGGTAGCCACAACGGACGGGATGGGCAGACGCGGTAGCTTGAGCACGTTGCCATGCAGCTCGGTGGCGCTGATGCGCTTCATGATGAAGAGAAAGGGAGGGGGAGAGGAAAAAGAGTCTCTGTGAAGCGATGGAATGTGAATCACAAAAGAAAATGAAGAGGGAGAAGAAAAGGAAAGAGGTGAGCCGGTTCTCCGTTTGGTCTGAAGCCGCTCGCGACGATTGACTGTGTGTGTGTTGTGAGTACGTCTCTCTGTGTAATGGCAACAGATAATACGGTTGCAAAGAGACTTATATAGCAAGACACCTCAGGAAAAGATCACAAGTGAACAGTTTTTACAGTCGTCCTCCTTTCTTGGTTACGCTGACGCCTGTATATGTGGGGGTGTGTTAGTGTAAAGCAACACAAAGTGAAGAAAAAGAAATGTTGCGCGGTCGCGATGAAGAGTGGGCTATCCTTTCACTTCGTGCACGCGCGCCCCCTTCACACGTGCTCTGCTGGTGCCAATACAAAAAGCGATAAAGAAAAAGTCTTGAGAGAGAGCCGCCTCTGTCGTCCGCTCTTTCCCCACCACTTTTGCGGAGGCCTAAGCACCGCTCTCTCACTGCGCACGCGAAGACAGCCACACAAGCTCACCACACCAAGGGTGATAAGGTGTGTATATACGTATGCGTGGTGATGCGTGCTACGACGAGACAGTTGCGCTGGTTCGTCTCTCTCTCTCTCTCTCTCTATAATGTGGAGTGTTCGGCAGTGCGGAGGTGCGGAGGTGAGATCGTTTTTGCGTCGCCGCAGCGAAACACACACACACACATACGCGCGCACGAGCACACGCACTCACATAAAAGCAAAAAGAGAAGAGGATTTTTTCTTTCCTTCCTTCTTGCGTGGGCGGAGGCGTGTGTGGTTGTGGTTGTGGTTGTGGCTGTTCACACTTATGGCCAGAGAGAAGTAGAAAACTATAAGGAGGGCGTCTGTCTTGTTGGTTTTCTCTTTCTCAGGGTATTGGCCTTTGCTTACGTGTGGGACGCAATCGTCTTCGATGTGAGTACTAACAAATAATCGACAAAAAGGGAGAAGCGAGCCAAGAAGAAGAAAAGAAGAAAAGAAAGGGAACAAAACTGAATAAATAACAACACAAACGAAACGACAGAGAGAGAAGAGAGGGAGAAAAGGAATCGCGTAATATGGGGTGGTGTGCCTGGACGTGTGTTTTTGTTTGACTTTTCGTCTTTGGTGGCGGTGGGGAGGAAGTGCGTTGCGTGTGTCTGGTCTGGTCTGTCTGTCTGGGTGCGTGTGTACGTTAGCCCTTGTATTCTTCATGAACATCATGTAGATGCAACATGCCCACACACACACACACGCACACAACCGCCCGGCATGCACAAGAGGAGGTGTGGAGGAGAGCGCGAGAGGGAAAGAGAAGCGAAACAGTGAGAGGGAAACCGACACAATTAACAAGTGCCACCGCAAAGCTCTTTCTTTACGGGTGGGGAAGGGGAGTGTGGGTAGACGTCGGGGATAGCAACCCAGCACAACCTAACCTGTACACACCGCCATATCCCAGAAGTTAAGGCGTGAGGATGGGATAGTTTCTACCTCTCTCACCCCTCGATCTGACCAGAGAGAGAGAGAGAGAGAGAAAAGACCCCAGTAGACAGGAGCTACAGCAGTAGACCGCTTGACTACCCTCACCACGGTAGCAGAGTGGAGCACAAGAGAGAGGGCTGCCAACTCACCGCAAAGCCGCCGCCACTGACACATTTGGCTTTTAACGGTGCCAGCATGCTTGACATACGGTGGGGGCACAATGACAAGGGGGTTGATAGGGAAGTTGTGAGGAGTGTGAAGACGCCGCACATGTACAGCCGCGTCTCTGCACCTTTTTTCCTTCCTTGCCCCACACCCCTGCCATCTTCTTTGCGATGCCTGGCCGCTACCGCAGAGACCATATCTGTCTCCTGCTTGGACTATTTCGCGCACCCTCTGAATTACAGAAATGTGATGATGAACGTAAGAGAGACAACGAAAGACGCAGAGGCTTACCACACACACACACACACGTGTAGCCGCACGAGCGTAGAAAAGACGAACGTGTGTGTGTGTGTGTGTGTGGTGCACCGCTGGTGATGAAGTGCATGTGTGAGGTGAGTTTTTCGCTTCCTTTTAGTAATAGAATCACCAGGGCGGAATACATATATATATATATATATATATATATATATGCAAGTCAGCAATACATCCAGCTGGGCAGCAAAACGCCCATCAAAAGAGAGAGAGACGCACTGACTGTGTTTTCGAGAATTGCCAAGAGAAGGGCTCGCATTTAAGAACAAACAAGAGAACACACACGCACACACACTCTTTGTACAACCGCACGGATACGCTAACGCACATACAGGCACACCACCACCCCCACAGCAGCACATTGAGAAGCGATCGAAACACCTCGACCAGACACGAATATCGTGTACGGATTCGTCGCCCGTTGCTCTGCATGCATCCCTCGCCGTCACGTCCACAACCCCTGAAAGATGTTTCGCCAGTCACGTTGGAGAAGCCGCAAGACCCTGATAGCCCAAAGTGCGACTGCCTAACAGGGGGAGAAAGCTCGTCGAAGAGGGCTTAAGGAGGGAAGAGGGAGGGAAAACTCAGAGGTGGTGTACGCAGAGCAAAAGAACTGACGACAAAGAGGGAGGGGGGCATCGGCACAACCACCAACAGCACCACGACCGCAAGCAGCACAACATTGCGAGTGCTACGCCAGCTCTGCAGAAAATGAAAACGACACCTCACCACAACAACGAGCAGCAGCAGAACGACACTACGAGTGACTCGGTGCCGGTGAAGCGGCACTACCCTTTCCCTCCTCCACGGTCCAGCCGCGAATTACTTCATCGTACGCGATGTCGCTGTACTGGCTAAAGATGAGCGGGTCGGTCGGGCTCAAGAAGTTGAAGTTCCCCTTTGCGAACTCCTCGTCAGGAATGCGGTCGAAGAGAGCCGTGTGAAAGCGGACGTAATGGACAAGGGTGTAGTACGTGAACATCGGCACATCCTCTGGCCGCGGAAGCGGACAGAACTTCATCAGAAATCCCACCAGCATCATGTCCGCCCCCGGCCCATCGTGCAGCAGCGCCTCCTCAAAGTTAACAGCCGTCACGTAGTACATATCCCGGATGTAGTACTTAATCTTATTCAGCGGCGGGCGACCCATGATGTCTTCTGACGTGGCTGCCCAGCCATCGAACATAGTCACTAGCAGCTCCTCTAGCACCTCGCGGCGGCGGTTGAATCTCTCAATCGGGATACTCGTCGCACGGCGGCTGACGAGGTGGATGTGCAACACGTACAGCCAGTAAGTCAGGTCCATCTCCGCATACTCTAGGTCGAACAGATCTTTCCACTCGGACAGTGAGATGTGGTGGCATAGATGACCAGAGATAAACTCCGATACGGCACGCACCTGACCGCCCATCGTCATCCACCGCGGCCGTTCACCCTCGTAGATAGCCATGGAGGATGGGTCTCGCACGTCGATGCCCTTGTACCGCTCCGCATTCTCCTCCACTAGCTTCGACAACAACTCCTCGGCGGGCTGTACGTCGGTCGTGGCGCGCGGCGTCAGAAATTGGTCCGGGACGGGCTTCAAGAACTTCTCCTCCGCAACGCTCTTAAACTCATTACCCAGGCTAGCCCACGCAGCCCCTGCCATCCACGACGCCGACGCCGAAGTAGTGACAGAGGCGGAGGCTGCAGCAGCGCTCTTGGTAGCCGACGCTGACATAAAGGCGCAGGGGGAGCTCTCGTGGCTCAAATTGTCATTGTTAGGCACCTCATGCTTGGCAGCTGCGATAATTGTCTTCCCCACCAGACGCCAAGCATTACGTGAGAACATCGCGACTTGGCGTCAGAGCTGCTACCCCCAGAATCACCGGCTCGCGTAGTTGACGTCGTGCGAAGCGCGGCGGCGGCAACACTCCTCCTCTGTTTTTTTTTTGTGGGGGCGATGGTGGATCAGAAAAACGTCAATGGATTTTTTTTTTTGCCTGCCTGCTGTGTAGGTCTCTTATTTTATTTTTTTTTCGTTTGCGTCTGCGTTTGCGTTGGTGGGCGGTGTGGGGTGTGGGGTGGCGGACTTCCCTTTGTGACGCCACCTCGGCACAGGGTGACACCGAAGACGTGAGAGAAAAAGATGGACTGCACGAAGAGGGCAGCTCCTCACTTAGGCCGACGAGCGCACCACCCCCTCCCCCGCGCTTCGCACAACTCCTCTGTCAACCTTCAACTTACAGTAGTGGATGCCGGCCTCTGTGAGGTATGGCCTGGCATGCGTGCAGTGTGGACTAAGATGGATTGGAGGGTGTGGTCGAGGAGGCGTGCAGGCGTGTGAGTGCGTGGCAAAGGTGGTAGAGAGTAATCAGGCAGGCACGGCACACGAGACAGCGGAGAGGTTAAGAGGAGACGCGGTATGGAAACATAAAGGAAGAAAATCACTAACAGAAAAAAAAGTAGCCGCATTAGGTCTAGCCAGCGCATCTTTTTCGCACAAGTCGCCGACAGATAACAACCAAAGACCGCACGCCCATCCACCCACTCCCTTGTCATCGGCAGGCAGTATGTTTCTCCCGCCTCCCATCCTTGTAGGGAAATGGAAAGGGAGCAGCTCGAGGACGTCGACATGGCCCCATCAGACAGTGCCCACAAAAGGAGCGCAGAAAAATGGCATGATGCATAGTCGCGCACAGCCATGGCTACGCGCGGCTAGGTCTTCCTCATTCATGGTGACTTCTTCAACAGAGGCGTACAAGCACACGCGTCAAATGAGCGAGTCGTACACAGGCGACACAATCAAAGCGGCAAAGGTGTCGCCACATAATCGGCCTTGAGGGCATAGGAGAGGGAGAGGCGGAGGGAAAGGGAGAAGGAAAGATGAAAGCAACACCAACAGAGTGGACGAGAAACCTGCGTCCTTCTCGCTTCGTCGACTTGCCTTGACGGTGGTGTCCGTCTATACACCGCTCGAACAACTCACATGTAAAGAGACGGGAGGCAAGCATTCGACACTTTTGCTCGCACTATTTGGACACGGCCTTGGTGACATGGAGCTGTGAAATCTGGCCGATGATGTACTCAAAGGTGTCCTCTACATCCTCGTCTTCCCAGTCCTCTTCCCACGACTTGGCCACCTCCTCCTCAAACTGCCCGCTGATCTGCCGCATCGACAAAGTGCGAACAGACCCGGTGCGGGACATGTTGCCTGGAACTCCCGCCACTGGCACCGGCTCGAAGCTCTTGAACTCCAAAAACTTGTCCTCCGACTCCTTGTACCACGCCGACCACACGGTCTCACTCGAAGGAATAGCTAGGAGTGCTTCCGTCGTCTGCAGAATAGAGGGCTTCGCCTCGGCGGTGTTCGCTGCTGCCGCCGTCATTTTGACTGACTGCTTATTGTTTGGCGCTGTTGTTGCTCGTAGTGTTGCTCTTTCAGCTCCTGCTTGCGTGGTGTGGAGGGGGTTTGCTATCACAATTCTTGATTGTCAGTGCGACAACCGTCGTCAAGCCGATGGATTGAAACACCAAAGAGAGAAAAAGCCAAGGAAAGAGAAGAGGGAGAGAGAGAGATACGTGCACCAGACAGTCCTTCGAGGGGTCGGAGCGCAACGATGATGAGGATGATGCTGAAATCCAACAAAGCGAATTGGAAAAGGGGAAAGGAATACAGAAATGGGGCGCATCGCTCTCGCCTCCGCTGAAGTATCGTTAAATCGAGCAGCTGCTTTAGTAATCCACGCATGCTGCAAGTTGCAAGCTTGAAGCATGCCCAACGTAACGGGCCACCCTCACAGTGTGAAGGCGTAGGAGGCGAAGCGCCCGTGCGTGCAAGCGTGAAGGCTGGTGTCTCCTCCGCTATGCTCGTCAATGAACGGTTCCCTGTGAATGCCCCCCTCTCGGCGGACAACAACAAAAGAGCGCTTGCGAATCCCTACGACACGCCCCTCATGCGCTTACAAGTGTGGTTACGTGTGCGTGTATGTACATCGGTCTCCATCAGGTAGGCTCATGAAAAGAACAGCCCTCTTTAGTCCTTCTCGAAAAGGCCAGCAGTGGAGGCAGTCGAAAGCACGCGAGGGCGCCCTCGCAAGGAAGGGACCTACCGATATAATGATAGAAACGGCCATCAGTAGTGGTCGTCACGTGACCTCGCTCCGTGCTGCGACCAGCAGGGGCCGCCCTCTGTGCACAGGTTGTTTGTTTGACTCGCGTTTCTACAACTCCACTGTGGGGGTCGCTTCCATCTTCACCTCGGCCTCCACCTTTTTGGGGTCGGCAGTCAAGTAGAAGTCGAGCCCGCGCGCTGGACATGGGGTCCGCGAGGCGATTGCGTTCAACGAAACCCCGTAGTTAGTCAAAAGGTGGTGAATCACTCTCAAGCCCCGCCCCCTCGTTGGCAGAAACAGCTTCTCGATACCTGTCGGCTTCACAATAAAGTTGCCGTTGCGGTCCACGTCCACCTCGATGCCGACGTGGTAGCCCCCAAACATCGTCACAGCCACGACAATGTCGCTCTCATTCACAACGCGGAATGTGCGTGGAACGGCTTTGTTGTACAGACGCTGGAACGTTCGATTGCCCATGCGTGGCTGGCCGTATGTGTAGACGGTCACGTCTGTGATGGGGTAGTCCATGCGCCTCAGTATGTAGGTGATGCTATACGCGCAGAGAGACGCCAAGGCGCCGCCGAGACTGTGGCCAGTCGTGAAGATACGGTAAACGGTACCGCGGTCGTCGCGCAGAATGTCGCGCAGCCGCGACAGGACTGTCGACCTCAGCGTTTTCCAAATGGTAAGAAACCCGGCGTGACAGGTGGGCCTCCACGACGCCCTGGACAGGCAAGAGCGAATGCAGGACGCACAGCCGGGGTGCTGCGCAGCCGTGGTACTGCCGTCGCCGACGGTGTTCGCTCTCTCGGTGCCCGCTTCGCCCATCGCGTTGGCTGCCTCTCGGCGGTCTGCATTCTCCATCTCCCGCCACACAACCCGGTGGATGTTCACGTCGTGCAAGGCGTTGCTCAAGTTTGCTGTCCCGCGGAAGCCGATGATGATACGCGGCGCCTTGCCCTTATGCTCTGGGGCGCTTGTGTCCATCTTCACCATGAGCACTTGCACGTCCCTCGCCTCCGCGACCAGTAGCCGCACAAAACCGTACTTCTCGACGTTCATGGGCAGCGCCTCGGTGCGGTGGGGGGCGGCTGCGGCTGTCCTCTGCACTGCCACACCCACTTCAGGCCCCGGGGGTGACAACACGGGATGGCCGCCCAAGGGGCTCCTGGCGGCGAGTGCGGACGTGGAGGTTGGCTGTGAGGTAGCGACCCCATCATCACCACCCCCCGCCGCGCCGCCGCCGCCCCCGGCGCCCATGTGCACAATAACCACATTCGACCCGCGCCTGCGTGGCGTGGAGTGTGGGTGCCGCCCCTGCTCCGTGCGATCGCCGCCGATGGCAGACACAACTGCCGCAGTCCTCTCAGCGCCGCCGCGAACTTGCTCAACGGCTTCCCACGTGCGTTCGTCCTCGTCTTCTGCCTCTCCTTCGCTGCCGTCCTCGGCGTCGTCGCCCGTGTCTTCCTCTGCGGGACAGCAGCCGCAGAGAACCTGCTTAATAAGGTGAGCCACTGTGCGAGGAAAATTCTTCGGTGTCACCTTGCTACCCGTCTCAATCGCCTGGTCATCAGTGCTCTCCTCCACTCTGTAGGCCTCCCAAGAGATGTTGAAGCAGTCGATGGCGGTCTCGAGGTTGAAAAAGGGCAAATACTGGATTTCCTGAAAATACCGATGCGCTGCCTCGAAGATGTGTGCCTCCAACCAGCCCAGCCCCCGAACCGGCCGCTCCAGCAGGTTCCGCTCCACCGTCCCCATCAGCGCCCCGAGGCGCTCTCGTGCCAGGGTCAGGGTACCCAGGAGAGAGCGAGTGCCGCCAAGCGCGCGGTCACTTTTGCTGTCGCTCGAGGTGCGGAAGGAGATGTTGGACAGCGCATCGTGGTCGCCAGAGTGCCACCTGTACGGACAACTTCCGGTCTCGCCGTGCACAGAGCGTTGTCGTGCGTTGTCCTCGCCAGCGTCGCTCACTGGCGCGGCAGAAGACGGATCGGCCGCCAACATTGGCAAACGGGATGACAGAGCAAGAGGGTCATCCTTGTCAGCAAACGGCGTTCGTTTGACATTTCTCCCATCGTTGGTGCCGGCTGCATCTGCGGTCGGCGGCTGCGACTGAAGCACTGTGCACTGCATATGATCGCGCTGGCGCGCAAAGACGCCATTGCAGGCGCTTAACGCGACTCCAGTTTCGCCTTGTTGCCGCTGTCCATCCTTGCCCCGCTCCCTATCACTCGCGGCTTGCGACAATACTAAAGTATCAGCTGAACCCTCAGCTGCTGCCTGCGGTGGCCTCGAGGTCGCTACCACGGGTGTCTCAATACTGCCTGTTACGCCTACAGTACTGGAGGGATCCTGGTAGCGTGACCGCTGCGCCAGTAGAGGTGTGTTATGCCGGGGAGGGGTATTGCAGTGGCACATGGCCACCCCTGTGTCCCCATTCCCTGGCGAGTTAAGGGGCATGTCCCCATCCGAGCGGGATCGTGCATGGTGCTGACACCCGCTAGTGAGCTCCGACTGCGCCTGTGAGAGAGAGGTACAGCCGTCGCGGCGGTTGAAACCGCTATACGTGCGCATCAAGGCATTCGCTGTCCACGATGCCTGGCACTGTGAGGGCCTGCCGACTCTAATACTGGCGTCTCTGCCGTCACGACCTCGCGCGGCGCATGCGTTCTGCAGCATGCGAGACCGCCACCGCGCAGGGCCCTCAACAGCGTACGCGTCTCCGGCTGATGACTTATGGCGCGTGATGCCAGAGTACGACTCTGCAGCGCCTCCCTCGCCACTGCCAGTCATATCGTCGTCGTCTGGTAAAAAGTAGCTGCTGAAGCGATCCATATTGATGATGTGTCGCGCCGCTATGCTAACTGGCGTCAAGCCATTCGAGCCTACATCAACACCCCCGCCCCAACACCCACTGCTCTGCATGCCGAGTGTGGTGGTCGCAGCAAGAGGGCTACCGTCATCGTCAAAGCGACGCGGCGGACTACACGCGACGGCCGGGTGGCGTGCTCCCCATGCTACCAGAGCATCCGACCGGCGACCGCGGCGCGTGGGGTTGACGGTGACACAGTCGTTGTCCTGCACATCGGGTGACTCGTTACAGTGCTGGCTGCCGCCATCATCAGCGGCGTCGTCCATGTCCGCTGCGCCCACATGGCTGCTCGGCCGCGGCGACTCCCATACATCCGTGCGCCACGACGTGACAGCGTTGCCACTCCGTTGCAGCGACCTCGTCGTACGGTGGCCGTCACTCTGCAGGTCATGGATGGGGGATTGCACGCTGAGCGGCACGGCGCCCTGTGTAACCTCCCGCGGCGTGGCGACAGCAGAGCCAGCCATGGTGGATACGAGGCTCGCCAGCAGCCCACCCCCCTTCTGGCGACGTTTCTGTTTCGCCAAGCACTGCCGTCGTCGGAATTCAAGCTGAATGCGGTAGAACCGCATCTCCTCCCGTTCCGTAGCGAAGATGTACTGGCTGCCGCCGTGTCGCGCCAACCAGCGGTACCACGAGTCGGGCCACACCACATGCTTCCAACGCGGGTCCTTTGGGTGGATTGGGACACTTTCATTGCGGTTTTGCGAGGTGTAGACGAGCGTCATGATGTTCACAAATAAGGCCGCAACTAGCAAGATCGGAAGCTGCAGTAAGGGTTGCTGCGAGGTCAGCGCCGGGTAGCCGCGGTTGTATAGCAGGAAGAACACGAGAGAGTGAATGACGCAGTACACAATGGCGGACAGGAAGATCATCAAGAACACGCGACAGGCAAGCTGTTGAGGACGGCTTTCCAAGTACGGCTTGCTCCCGAGGTACCTGCGCAGGTAGAAGAGGAGCAACAGACAGACGAAAATGCCAGCAATCTGGAGGGCGACGACGAACCAGTAGAGCGGCTTGAACTGTGCTTCGCTGTTTGAGGTGGAGTTCCACACGTACCGGTGCACGCACGCATCAATGATGTCCAGCACAACGATGCTGAGCATGTAGGCAGAGATGAGTAACTTGGTCCACATGGGTGGGTCGCACACGTTCCTGCTTCGCACGAGGAAGGCCTTGAGCTTGGCAAAGGCACCGGCATTCGGCTGCGCCTCTTTGGGGCGGGTCCACATCATCGAGGCACTCATAACGGAGAGCATGTACGCAATAAACACCGCCATGAAGTAGGTGGGAGTACGATACTCCATGAAGGCGAGTGTGGAGAACAAGGGCCAATTCGTGATGTTCAGCGCGAACAGCGGGTTCATGTACCACAGCAGTGCCACTTGAAGTATAAGCGTCCACCTCTGCTCGTACAGGGTGCCCGTGTACTTGCAGTACACGACGAAGCGTAGCGTGTGAATCAGCGACAAGAACATAAGCACGTAGCGCCACACGATGGTGGCAAGCGTGTAGGCAGAGCGTTGGTAGGCAATGCCAACGGAGCCACCGGCCGCCCCAGCCGCCAGCGATTCCGGTACCAAGGCTAGGGTAACGCTGAACTCGCCCGCAAACTTTGGCGCGCTGCCGAGCAAGAGCTCCGGCACACGCGCCACGTCGCATCGGCGCTTCGTCCTGTCGCAGCGCATCGTGAAGGGGTACTCCGAGACCCGCTCGACACCGTCGCCCGAAATGCGAGTCTGGGCGACGAGGTTATACTCCTGCACCCTACTCGCCTGGTCGGCCGGCGGAGGCAGACTCAGCACCAGACGCCGGTAGCGTACCATACTGCTCTGCTGGCGGGTCAAGTTCGCGCCTGCCCACCTAAGCGACACCGTCGCTAGGGTAGTGAGGGTGTTATTGGGCGCTACAGTGGGCGTTGAATTCACACAGGGGCTCGTCCACTTGTCCATGTACCGCAGGTCTACGCCGTAATCTGCGCCGCAGATGTTCACCATCGACCACTGCGCCTTAGGAATGACTTGAACGACGAGAGCCACGGCGAGGCTCGTGTACCACAGCACAAGGGTGAACCGCATTGCATAGGCGGAGATGGACTCCACCTGAAGCTCCACCGGCTCGTAGAAGCGCTGCTTCGCAAGCAACTTATCGGGCTGCTCGTGCTTTCGGCCGCTGCTATTGGGGTCTGGAGAAAAAGCGGTGGCTGTCGAGAATGGTGCCCCAGGACTGTGCGCTGGTGAAACAGCCTGCACGTCGCGAACACCTGATGAGCTGTTGAAGAGCTGGACATGGGATGTGGCGGAAGGAGGGGTGTCAGACGACATGTACGTGGGGGCAGATACCCTGGTGCCAGCGCGGTCCGACAGAGCCGCGGTTGACGTTCCCGCACGCGCCACCTCACCATAAACACCGCTGGGGCTACCACCGCAGCCGTCATCCATCGAATACGTAGCGAGTAAACTCTCGTGCCCCTGCGTATCAAGCGCGCCTGCTCTGCCGTAGCCGTCAACAAGAAAAAGCTGCCGGTGCGGCGGGGTCGGGATGACGCGACGGCACTCGTAAGGCTTCTTCTCGGACTGGCGCTCCTTCTGAGACGGAGGGCTGCGGCGCACTTTGCCGGACGTGTCCACCCCGTATCGATCCCCTTGCACAAATGCGCTGTGGGAGATCGGCACAGAGGGGGCCGGTGCGCGTTGCTGCCGCTGCACCGGCCTGTGTTCTAAACCATTGCCATCAGCGGCGCTGTGGGAAGAGGAAGAGGAGACTCTGTGTCTCCCTGAGAAAGGGGAGTGAATCGCTGAGCCTGCGGCAGCACCGCCAGCCACTGGAATGACGAAGGGCATATCGAGTCTGCCTATCTCGCCGCTCCAGAGAACACGAAGCTGAAGTAGGAGAAAGCGGTCAAGGTGAGAAGCTCCTGCGGGAGGCGTGCGTCCACTAGGGCTGAGAAGTGCTCTTCACTGTCGGTGGCGCCACGCTTCAGTATAGGTGCGTAAGTTACACCAGGAGAGAGGCAGACTAGCAAACGAAAACAAAGGCTCTTGACAGAGGGGGTATGTAAGAGGATAAAGTTGAAAGGAAAAGACCTCCCTGGCGGTTGTATCCAGCGCCGCTGCGGTCTTCGTTAAGTTCTACTAAAAAGACGCCCCCCCCTCTTGTGCGGTTCTTCAGAAAAGGGATGCGCAATGGACGTGAGCACAGAAAGTGCGCACCGATCCCCGAAAGGGGGAGCCCAAAAATAGGCGGGAAAAAAAAACGGGGGGTTAACAGAAGGGAGTGGAAGTCAAGCAGTGGGAGGGAGGGGGGCCACAGGAGAGCAGCAGCGAGGGCTAACAGCGACCAAAACTGAAAGAAACAGGAGAGAATAGGGCAGCGACTGAATGTAGAAGGGAAGCAGCGATCCGCACTCAGCGGGTCAGGGGATGAGAAAGGTACAAGTCACGGCTGACGGACAGCGGAAATATTTCTTTTTTGTTTTCTTTTCGCGTCAGTCCGCAACGAGCAAGGCAACAACTACGCGCACGCGCACAGCCTCAGTCCACACACGCCTCTGCTGCACTGCGGCTACGCTCTGCTCCTCTAGGACGGACCGCCTGCCGCCGCAGCAGGGCCACGCGCCATATGGACTCGTCCCCGCCCCCTCTTCGGCCGCGTGCGGCGCGATGGGTGCCGGAGGGGCCAGGCTGAGCCGCACACCTCGATCCACGCGGAAAGCGTCCAGGGTCCTGCTCAAGGGCGGGGCACTGGCGTCTGCCGTGCAGGTGGGCAGGGGGTGGTCCAGGCGCACGCCGGATGAACGCGACGAGGAAGCACGCCAGCGGCAGGGCAGGGCCACGTGAGACCCCGTGCCCTGCCTGTATGCCGTGCTTCGCATCCCATCGCTTCAGCCCGCGGCATTGCGCCAAGCGGCGCGGCGACACGCCACATCGGAGTCTGGTGGGCTCCCATGGTGCGATTCGGGGTGCCCTTGCCGTGCTCCCGGCACACGCGTCTCTCGTCAGTCACGCCGTCCCCGCCCACCACACGTGCACTGCTGGCCTCTGCGCGCCTTGGCTCGCTGCGTCACACCGTGCCAGCTGGCCCAGGCAGCGCGTGTGCACTTTTGCAGCGCAGTGGGCCTCTGCGCTTCGAGGCGGCGTTGTTGCCGAGGGGCGCTGCTCTGACGCTCTCTGGCGACAGCGTGGCGCCACCCCCCTCCTGCCCCCGCATGCTGGGGACAGCAGCGGGTGTGGCAAGCGGAGGGGGCGCGTGCCAGCGCACAACGAGCCCGTGGCCTGTCGTTCCGAGGGGGCGCAGGGGGGCAGCCACAGGCGCCCGGCGGGGGAGGCCCATGCAGCGCGAGGGAGAGGTGCATCATCAGGCCGCTGCATGCAATATCTCAATATGAAACAAGGTATACGCCGAGCCTCGAGAGCGGCACGCGAGTCTCCCGTGGCAGACCGGGCAAAACGGCGGGTCGTCGGTCCTCATGGCAAAAGACCGCCGGGCATGGGGGGCACCACAACGCGAGGGGAGTAGTGGGCACCACACCATCTGTACTGGGCGCTGTCACCCCCAGTCACTCGCCGCTGTGGGAATCAGAGAGAAGTTCCTGTGTGGAACTGGGCGAAGATCGTCGCTTGTTGTCTCATCAACTCAGCATTCGTACGTTTCTAGTGTGGGATGGTTGCTGCCCAGTAGCTCTTGTCGTAGCGCATTGTACCGTGTATCACAGTTGCGGGGGGAAGTTGGACTGGCGTCTGAGAGCGGCGACTAGGCCCATAACTCATGCGGCGGGCGCCGGCTCCTCAGCCACTGACGATTTCGAAAGCTTGTCAGCTTCCGTCGCTATTTCACTACTCACAATAACCAAAGACGAGCTGAAATAAGAGTCCCACGTGACGGGGTAGAAGCGCCAGCACTGTGTCGCGCAGATACGTCGCAATATACAATCTACCACCGTTGTGGAGTCCGTGCTGAGCCCCACAACAAGGGAAAGAGCGAGTCTGTAACAACAGCCATACTTGTTGTGCAATGTCTTGGTTGACCCCGTTCTCTTGGCAGTAGGTCAAGACCCACTCTCCCACCGCCTCACGCACAGCTCAACCGCTTCAAGCAAAGGGACAGTCGAATAAGACGAAAAAAAAAAAGCGACAAGCCGAGGCATACGCTAAAGCGGCCCTGCGAGGAGGCGAGAGAAAGACGAGAGAAGGAGGGGGATGACGAGCTGCACTCAAACTTTCTGTTTTTTCTCCCCTGCTTTCCTTTCTGGAGCCCGTCTCTACAAGCATGCTCCATCATCTTATCCAGCGAAACTACGCGCACAAGTGTGTGCGTGTGTGTACGTACTTTGGGGGAGGGAGATCTGGAGAAAAAAAGGAGCTACTGCACTGCGTCTTTTGTACTCGCTGATCGATGCTGTAGCACCCAGTCGACCCGCCTTCACCTTTGTGGTGCGCTTAGCGGCAGCGTGCGCAGCTCTCTGCGTGAGTGTTCATGCGGTGGCGCATGGGTGTAATCCTTATTTGTCTTTCCGTTTAAAACGAAGAGGGCCTGTGCGGTTGGGAGGAACGGTGTGCTGCTATGCGTGTGGGGAAGGGAGGGAAGGGGCTGAGATGTGCTCCTCTCCCTTATGTGGCACCCCTCAATGGTCACCACTACTTCGTTGCGATGCAGCAGTCTGAGCTGCGGAAATGGAAAAGGGGGAGGGGAGAGAGACGAGCACAAGGGAGGGAGAAGGAGGAAAATGGTCGAATAAAAGTTAAGACCACAACAAGTGGAGCGATGGCAACGAAAATCCGACATGCCTTCTTTGGCTCACTGCCGTAAGGAGCATGGAAACACCCAGACCGTACTTACGATTGGGCTGGAAATGGATCGGCTCGACTTGCAGTCGCAGCGAAGTGCTCCGTTGGGAACGCATTTCACTGCAAAAGCGCGCATACCTCGATGAAGGGGACACACATAAGGACCTTTTCCTCTTGCCACCATTTTTTCACCTTGATGTCCTTCCTCGGCGCTCGTTTGTTCGCACCTTTGCATGTGTCTTTGCGTGAAGGACGAGGGGGCTAGTCACGTGCCGGTGCTCACCCTCGTCGTCAGGCTCCGGTGCATAATCACACAGCCCCTCGTAGCTGCCGTCACTCGCATGACCATAACCGCAACACAGGAAGGTGCGATTAGGAAGGAGCCAAGAGAACAACGGCAGAGAAAAGCGAGGGAGAAAGAGGAAGATTATGTGGTGGTCCCGTCGTAGTGGTGGAGGCGGTAGAATAAGCGCGACGAGGAGAAACAAACCGCGAAAAAAAAAACGCCCCCAAAAACATTTTGGGTGGGGAGACTCTACCAAACCAATGCGGGGAGAGCAGTCCTCGTGCAGGCACGCCAGAAAAGGCAATGTGACACAGTGGCGCCGTAGAGAGTAACAGAGGAGAGAAAAAGAAAGTGCTGAAACATAATGGCACAGAGAAAAGAAAAAGATCGTCAAGGAAAAGCGTCCGACAAAATGGCGCCCTCGCACGACGGCACAGCACAGGCCACAATATCACCGGAAATAATTTTTTTCACCTTCGACGAGCCCCCATTCTCTGCCATACAACACAGGAGCACAACTCCACTCTACCAGGCCCTGCCATAGGCCCATCCGCGTGGTGCGAAGCAGCGCTAGACACGCATTACAGCAATGCCCCGACCCAGCCATCCCAGCACGGCCCCCGCCCCAAACCCCGCAGGCCGCTCCCACCATGCTGGCCCCCACCCGGCGCCCCCCACACACACACACCAGCAGGCGGCGAGGCCCCGGCGGGACGCGTTCAAGTCACGCCGACACGTTGCCCATCACATGGACGGCACAAACGTGTTCACAGCTGCATGCCGCTCTGACGCAGCGCCGGCACCAGTAGCGATGCATCGCCCTGGCCCCCCTCTGCATCGTAGGCTCCTCACCCTGTCACCGCCAGAGAGGGCTCGGCATTGGCAGAGGCAGGGGGTGGGGGGGCTGCCTGGCTTCCCTTCAGAGTGGGTACTGCCACCTTAGGGTGCCACGCGCCGAGGCCTCCCTTGCCAGAAGAAGAGAGACGATCCAAGAAAACACCAACGAGTGGACAAGAAAAAAAGGTACGGCGCAGAAGCAGTGCGCCATCACATGACGGTGTGTCGCTGCGGATGTGCCGCATTTGTAGAGCCGTAGAAAAGGAGGTACGACACGCATTTCGAGGGGAAACAACAGCCACACCAAAATGAGGAAGAAACGCAAGGAACGGCACGCACCCGAAAGAAAAAGCAACGCAGCACCCTCCCGATGTCTGCATACACACAAGCACACACACACACACACACACACACATACTCACTTACCCACTTACTCGCTCTTGTGATGTCATGAGGGAGGCATCAGCACGTGGAGAAAGAAAGAGCAAAAGAAGCGAAGTGAGAGAAAGAGTAGGCAAGCGAGAGAGGGGTCAGGAGGGAGGAAGTGAGCAGCGGAGATTGGGGTTGGGGGGCAGAGAAAGAAATGCCCTCAAACCCCTCGATCACTGAGGGGTTATGACGAGGTGCACACATACGGATAACACACGGAGAGAGAGAGAGAGAGATACACGATGTGGTCACCGCGAAAGGGGGAAAAGGAGAAGAAAAAACGACGCACGCACACGCCAGCAAACCAAGAATGCAGGAGTTGAATCGTCGTCAGCGCGGGTGGTCGGGCGCTGTGTTGTTGTGAAGAAGGGAGAGAGTGAGGAAAGAGCACAAACGCCTGCAGCATTCACCGAAAAATCGGGGGGCGCCGCCGGTCGTGTCTGCCGTCACTCAGCTCGTCTTCGCTTCGTCTCTCCATATACATTGGCGGAGGCGGACTGGCTGCTTGCGCCGTCGTCGGCATCAGTGCTGCCCGAGTCCGCAACCGCCACCGCGATTCATGGCGCCGCCGCCGTCCGCTTCACCGAGAAGGACAACTTTTTATGATGACTGCCGAGAATCACTTTCACCGTGCTGTTCGACGACAACTCTTGCGAGATAATCATGCGGCTGAGCTCCGTGGTGATGTTCTTCTCGACCCACCGCCGCAGCGGGCGAGCGCCCATCTCGGCGTCGAAGGCGGACTCCAAGACGTAGTGCTTAGCCTCGTCTGTGAGCGAGACGCGGATGAGCTGGTCCTTGAGGCGGCCATTGAGCTCCTCGATGATGATGTCGACGATGCCAGTCAGTTCGTCGAAACCCAGAGAACGGAAGAGGACGATGTCATCCAGTCGGTTGATGAACTCTGGGCGGAAGAACTTCCGTACCTCGCCCATCACCTGCGCCTGTGTTGCCTCGTAGGCCTTTGGTGAAGAGCCCATGCTGTGCAGGAACTGCGAACCCAAGTTGGACGTCATGATGATGATCGCATTGCAGAAGTCGACCGTGCGGCCGTGCGAGTCAGTCAGCCGCCCGTCGTCGAGCACCTGCAGCAGCACGTTGAAGACGTTCGGGTGAGCCTTCTCTACCTCATCCAACAGCACCACCGTGTACGGGCGGCGGCGCACAGGCTCTGTCAGCTGGCCGCCTTCTTCGTGGCCAACGTACCCCGGTGGGGCGCCAATCAGCCGCGCCACAGAGTGTTGCTCCATGTACTCGCTCATGTCCAGTCGTACCATGTACTTGGCGTCGTCGAAGAGTTCCGCAGCAACGGCCTTGCTCAGCTCCGTCTTGCCCACGCCGGTCGGGCCGAGAAACAGGAAAGAGCCGGTGGGTCGGTCAGAGCGGGCCAGACCGGCACGTGAGCGCAGAATGGCCTCCGCGACGCGGTTCACCGCCTCATCCTGGCCCTTCACACGGAGGTGCAGCTGGTCGGCCAGGTGCAGCAGGCGCTCGCGATCGGTCTGGCTCAGCTTCGTCACCGGGATATTGGTCCAGCGCGACACAACGGCGGCGATGTCCGTCTCGGTCACGGTGCCCTGCAGCATCGTCGCCTTCTGCTTCTCGATCGCCTCCTTGAGAGATCGGATTCTGTCTTGAAGGATTGGGATAACGTTGTACTTGAGGTCTGCGGCCGTTTCCATGTCGCTCATTCGCTCCGCCCGCTCCAGCTTCACCTTCTTCTCGTCTAGCTTCGCCTGCGTTGCCTGCAGCTCGTCGATACGGGCACGCTCCTGTTCGTACTTGTGAAGAAGTGGGCTGAGTTTCTCCCCCACCTTCTGAATCTCTGCCTTCACAGCACTCAGCCGCTCCTTGGCCGACGCGTCCTTGTCGCGCTGTAGCGCCTTCTCCTCAATCTCCAGTTGGCGCTTCTTGCGCTCGAGAATGTCGATCTCGGCTGGCCGCGACGACAGCGTCACGCGCACGTTCGCGCAAGCTTCATCAATCAGGTCAATCGCCTTATCTGGAAGGAAGCGGTTGGTAATGTAGCGGTCAGCCAGCTGCGCCGCCACCACAACGGCCTTGTCTGTGATCTGCACACCGTGGTGCTGCTCGTAGCGGTCCTTCAACCCACGCAAGATGCTTGTGCACTCCTCGACCGACGGCTCATTCACGTGCACCGGCATGAAGCGGCGCTCAAAGGCGGCGTCCTTCTCCACGTACTTGCGATACTCCTCGAGCGTTGTGGCCCCGATGGTACGCAGCTCACCACGGGCCAGCAGCGGCTTCAGCAGATTCGCGGCGTCCATCGCGCCATCCGACTTGCCAGCGCCGAGCACGAGATGAATCTCGTCAATGAAGAGGATGATCTTCCTGTCACTCTCTTTCACCTCGCTCAGCACGGACTTCAGGCGCTCCTCGAACTCGCCGCGGTATTTTGCACCGGCGACCAGCGCACCCATATCCAGCGAGAAGATGCGAATGCCGTCAAGGGTGTCTGGCACGTCGCCTCGCACCACCTGCTGTGCAATGCCCTCCACAATCGCAGTCTTACCAACTCCAGGTTCACCAATCAGTACCGGGTTGTTCTTCGTGCGGCGTGACAGCACGCGTATAGTGCGCAGAATCTCGTCTGCGCGGCCAATAACCGGGTCCAGCTTTCCGTCCTCCGCCTGCTTGCAGAGATCAATTGCGTACTTGTTCAGCGACTCGTAGTTCTCGTCTTGGAAGTCCGACGTTACCTTCTTACCCTTGCGCATCTCCAGCAGCGTGGCGCGGATCGCCTTCTTGCCAGCTCCTGCAGCATCCAGGATTTTGCCGACCTCTTTGCTCTCGTGGAGCGACAGGAGGAAGTGGTCAGCTGCCATGAGGGTATCACCGAGGGCAACACGCTCCTGCTCCGCCGTGTTCAGCACGCGCATCATGTCCGAATTGGGCCGTGGCTGCGCTGGCGCAGGGGTCTGCGTGGGAATCGCATCGACACGGGCCTCTAGCGCCTCCTTCACCGGGGCGGCACTGAGCTTGCGCAACACACGAGAGGCAAGACTGTTTTCATCCTCAAACATGGTGTAGGCGAGGTGCGCGGGGTGGAGATAACCGTTTGCCTTCTTGCGTGCCAGTGCGACAGTGCGGGCCATCAACTCAGAGGCCGCCTGAGTCCATTCTGGCTGCTGCGTCGACATGGAGAGGGAGAGAGAGGAGGGGAGGTAAAAGCTGCTTTATTTTCCCTCGGCTTTTCTTCTCGTGGGTATGTCAGTGTTCTAATCGAAGTCACCTAACTGGACATGAAAGAGAGAAGATGAAAAGAAGCAGCGCAGCGGGCTTGTATATGCGCTTGGTCGTGTGAATGTGCCCCAAATGTGTCGCGGCCCCTTTCGTTGGCTTTGTTGCTGCTGCTGCGTGCTTTAGCAACGCAATGCAGACGAGATGAAGGCCAAAAGAGAAGAGACAAATTTTTGGCTCTCTAATGGGCCCACCACTCGATATCACCCAAAAGAGGTGGGCACGCCTGTGTGAGAGAGAGCGAGCGGCGGCAGAGCGGGGATGGGAAAGGGGGAGGGGATTAGGCGTTTGTCTATGTGAGTGTATTACAGATGTGTAGGCGTGTGTTTATAGAGAAAGATAAAGTTTTGATGGGTCCTGTGTTGCTGCTGTTCTTCTGCTCTTATCAGCACACTGGAGACTCGAGAAGGCACAGAAAAGCGGCAAGGGTATGAAATGCAAACAACACAACAACACTAAGAATAATAAAAGTGGCGCCCGGCAGCACCGGTGTACGTTCGATCGTCTCGGCTGTGTGACCTGGAGCTTTCCTTTTCTTTTCCGTCGGTGAATCTATTGTGGTGAGAGGAAAAGCAGGGGGGGGGGCCGGTGGACTTGACGAAGTTTTGAGGCTGACTCTCGCTCTCTCCCGCTCGCCGTGCCGCTCTGTTTTACTGCACCACTCGTGAGGGAACGCTCAAGTGGGGGGGGGGGGGGCACAAGTACCGCACAGGAAATGGTATGAGGAGATAGGGAGGTCAGGCAAGTAAAGGCCCAGCACAAGCTTCAGGCAGCACACCGTGCTGCTACAACGCAATCAAATACAACAATAGCGAGTGAGTGCCTACTTGTCTATAATACCATTCAAAAAGGGGGAAAGAAGAGGGGGACACGCACAGAGAGAGTGAGAGCGAGCAGGCGAGTTGGAAAGTAGAGAAGAGGCGGAAGTGAAGAGATGAAGAGCGAGATGGGAGGGGGTGGAAGAGGATAAAGAACGTTGGGGATGGAATAGACGAAAAAAAAACAATAAAGAGGAGGAGAGAGGGACACAACGACGTTTGTGGTTTGATTGCTTGACTGTAATAATGCTAGTAATAGCGAGGAGGAGAGAGGGAATTGGAGAAGTTTTGCAGCCTACAGGTGTGAGGTAGGTGCGCAGGAATGCGTGTATGTGTGTGGGTGTGGGTGGGTGTGTGCAAGTGTAAATGCAATTGGGGCCATGTAGAGGCAGAAGCGATGATCATTGGGGAAAAGGAGGAAGAGAAGATGGTGAAAGGGACAGTGCACATGAGAGCCACAGAGATGGCGGAGAGAGAAGAAGTGGGAGGGAGAGAGAATAAAATGACGCTTGGGTAAGCGACCCAGGAACTTTATCGTGAAAGAGCCGCGTTACCCACCAAGGAAGATGAGATAGAGAGGGAGAAGGCACTTCCCTCCCTCCCCTGCTTTGTCGAGACACTCTCCCTTGCGAGAGCGAGAGAGAGCGCGCGAGATGCTCAGCTAGGTTGTGGACATTTCTCCACAGCAGCGAAAAAGAGGAGTAGCGCATCGTAGAACAAAGAACTGCGCAGCGTGTGCGTGTAGCTCTCCTTTGCGCCTGCCACTCACGCCCCTTCGCTTTACCCCTCTCTTCGTGTGCCGCCCTGTCGGTTGTTTGCCTCTTTCCCTCGTCGCATAGTAGGCCGATGGCACCGACTGTCCAACGACGATGTCCTCACGCAGCACTCAGTGGGGAAAGTGCGAAAAAAAAAAGGAAGACAGGCAGCCGCGCCTGCATGAGGGTGGGGAGGAAAGACGAACACATCGAAAAATGCGACACGAAACGAACACAAAAAAAGGGCATGCAGAGGTGCACACCCCGCACAGCAACTCATGCCGTGAGAATGACTGCAGCAAGCCGGTAGAACGAGAGGGACAGCCAAGACACCAACGACGAGCTCCCCACCCCTTCGCTGTATGCGTCTGCTTTCCTTCGTTTCAACTCGACGCACCACTGGCCTTTGCCCTCTCCTCTCGTTGCTGGAAGGGCAGCACTAACATCGCAGATCGCTCGCCCTCCTCACTGTTGGTGCTGATCACCGGCTCGTCCTCATCCTTGTAGGGCTGGTGACACCGAAAAGGGTACGCGCCGTGGGTGTACATGTCGATCGTGGCATCCAGTGAACTCGCATAGGCGGCGATGGTGTGGCTGGCGAAAGCGAAGCCACGTCGGTGCATTGGCCGGGGCATGTGTTCAATGTACATTGGCTAGCAGATGCAGTTGATGAGGGGATCGATGCTCACATGTATGCCGACATGGCGCTCGCTGAAGGAGTTAAAGCTAAAAACAGCGTCGCTCTCATTTGCAACGCAAATAGTGTACGGTATGACGCGGGTTGTGTGGTGTACCGCTTGAACGCAGAGCGGCCGATGCGCAGCTGCCCAAATGGGTAGACAACGAGATCCGTCTCCGGGTATCAGAGGAGGAGCAGCACGTGGCGCAACGTGTAGGCGCACAGAGAAACTAGAGCACCAGCCAAGGCTGTCGCCGGTGACATAGACATCTTTGAAGCCCGGGCAGCCGCCTTGCTGACTGTCAAATGCCTCCCCGTCAGTGTCAGTGCGACCCTTGTCGCCGCTGTTGCGTGGGAGCATCCAGCTGGCAGAGAATAGAACAGCGGTGCGTAAGGTGTCGTGGTCCGTACCCGATAGTGAGTCGCCGGCCGCGGTAGCCGCACCATGCTCTGTGTGACCGGCCACGTCAGCAGCAGACACCTCGGCGACTGACTCCCCAGCCGGGGCGCACTGGCTGCGCAACTCCATCAGTAACTACGTCAATCACTTGCTCTTTCAGCAACACCCACTGCTGCTGCTGCTGTTGTGAATGGCCCTGTGACCAGCTCCATGTATAAACCTGCCGCATCCAGTGAGCCTCACAGGCCAGGCAGGCGCTGCTGCTCCACTCCTCCAGATGGTAGACAGGCACCTCCTCCGCTGTCCCGCATAAATTGCAACTGCTCCTCTGTAGGCGCACGCTCGACTGCACCACCAACAACACCAGGACGACGTGCCACGTGTACAGGAACACGCGACTAGATAAGGAGTACATGGTCTCCACCTGTAAGCTCAGCAGGCTGAGCATCCGACTCTACGGAAAAATCACGAGTGTGTCGCTGGGCGCACCTTGTTACGACCCGCGGGTCACCTGTCGAGCAGGCGCGTGACAAGAGGCACACCGTTGTTGGTGCATCCAGAGAGCAGGTTCGTGGGAGACACAGTGCGCTGTTTTCTTGTGATGACAACGAAGGCGGATGCAGAGGTGAGCGCAATGCGCTACAATGAGCGTATGCGCGGGTTGTTGAGAAGCCCAAAGCACGCGCGAACTGCTTAGCACATATCAAATGAAAGGGGAGACAAAGCCGAACAGAGCGATATAACAAAGCAGCAGTGAAGGAAATGGTCTCGAAAGATGGAGAGAGACAGCACGGCTCTATGAGTACGTACCTATGTGTGTGTGTGTGTGTATGTGGGGAGGGGGGGTATGTCAGTGAGGCGCAGCTAAAATAAACTAGCATTTAAAAAGTGAGGGGGCCGCAGCAACAGTACGAGGTGGGAGAGAGAAGAGAAAGTAGGCCACTGAGTCGCCAGGAACGAGGCGGAGGAGAGCAGGAACAAAAAAAAAACAAGAGGAAAACAGCTCGACGGAGAAAAGGGTTGAGAAGCTCAGCTGCTTCGTCACGCCCTCATGCCTCCCTCTTCCCCGGCTCTAAAAGGAGCGGAAAGATACGTATTGCTCTCTCTCTGTGCGCGTGTGCTTGCAGGTGCTGGCAGTGTTTACAACAGGCATCCAGGGAGCTGTACGACAGCGCACGTGCGCGTTCCTCCGGGGGCAGAGGAAGAAGGCGACGTAAGAGAGGTGTGTAGAGAGAGAGAAAGAGAAGGTTATTCACCTGTGCTTGGTGTCCAATGGGAGCACAAGGAAAAAGGAGAACCACACTGTATACGCGCGGAGCGGCGTGCTACGCTTCAGCGTCAGAGAAGATTCCGCCAACTCAAGCCCTTGCAGCCACAAAGACACGGTCATCATGCCATCTACCTCCCGCGTTGTCGTGGCGCTACTGCCCCCCAGCTCCTGTAGTTCTTGATCATCAGCGATGCTGATGATAAGCCATCACCTCAGAAGTGCGGCAGAGAGAATGGTGGAGAACGGGAGGAGTCCCAGAGACACTCTCAAAAGGTGCATTGCTCAACGCATCCACAACGCGAAGAATACAATTTGAAATGGAGAAAAAACAAAGAAATAGAAGGGCAACAAAAGAGCCCCTGTCCGCTCACAGCGGTCACGACGCGATTACAACACGCGCGTAAAATAGGCGAGCACACTTTTCACGCAACACAACCACCCGCGTCTTCACTTGGGGGGACCACAGGCCTTGCCTGCCGATATCAAGGGCAGCGTTGCCCACAGGCCATCACACGTAAATGAGATCACTTTCGTAACCGTAAGTGCAGTACCCGCCATCCTCATCGTCATCCACTTCAGCCCCAAAGCCATCTGCCTCTGCCACGTGGGCATCCTTGTCTGCTGCCGCGGCCATCGCCCACTGTCGCCGTGGGTGACTACCAGCCTCCTCCGACGGCACGACGGAGTCACCACCTCTGAAAGCGTATGCAGAGCTGCAGCGCAGTACATTGCCAAGCAGGGGTCGATACACTCCAGACCCCATTGGTGGCTTCGAAAACGCTGCTGGCACGGAGAGGTGGGTGCGTTGTCCTGATGCTGATGGGTGATACTCTGGCGTCGTGGTCACCGTTGTCCTTGTCGTCGCCATCGCCTTAGTGAATAAATGGGCAGGGGTAGCAAGTTCACCCTCACGCGACTCGGCCGCGGCGGAGTCGACCACGGCCTTGTCGCGCATGGAACCTTCGCGTGACTGTGGCGAGGACGGAGCTGACACGACGCAGTCTCCACAACTTTCGCTACCGCCACCACCGGCGTTCATGATCATGATTGGCTCACCCGGTAGCTCATCCTGCATGTCGCCTCTACTGTGGCTCCCCTCGGTGTCGTACGGTTGCGTGCTTACGCTGCTCCAGCCAGGGTACGACCTGCTAACCAAGAAATCGCTGCCGTGTGCCCCACACAGTGTTTGCGACTGCGCACCATCATCATAATCATTCCGCACCTGCTGATGTTGCTCCCGCTGTTGCAGGCACTGACGGTGGTCAGTCTCCAGCAGGTCATCAGGCTCACGTTTGTCCTCTTGCCGCTCGCCCGGGTGGCGCCCACGTTGGGGCAGCGATGCGGCCGTCGTGGAGGAGGCCGCGTTGATCGAGAATGGTGAGGAAGATAATTCAGGTGCTACGCGACGCCGGCTGGCCTCTACCACCTCCGTTTGCTGGCCCTCTATCTCTTGAGCAATGGCCATCGACTTCAGCGCGGTCGCGTTGTCCTCCGTATCGATCAGGTGTGCCGAAGACAAGCACAAGGAAGCTTCTCGCGGTTGGTGTAATTGCTCCCCCGGCTTGCGCAGCACCCCGGGCGGAGGCGGAGGTGTTGACTCGGAGGGCACGATCAAGTGCGTGTCGCAGCCGTCAATGCCGAGGACTGGGGTGGGGCAGGGGGTATAGCGATCCCTCAGCGTCGGTACGTCGTCGAAGCGATTTTCCACGTCATCACCGTCACGGCTGTCCGCCACTGCATTGGCGCTGAGAGCCGTCGATGGTCGTGTGTGTACCTCCCAAACTCCACGACTCACTGCCGTGTTCGCTTCGTGTTGGGTGTGCCTACGCCATGCTGTCTTGAACACCGAGTTGCTGTGGAGGCGGCTGTCCAGGAGGGAACTTTGTGAGCCAGCGGCCAGCTCATTCCGCGTCGCTGAAGAGATCGATGGGGTGGTGTCGGCAACCCCCACGCAGACGTCACCGGGAGTGTGCACTGCTGAGTGAGTGACACGAGAGGACAGGTCGGTGTTTCGCGAACCAGGTGATGATGACTGCTTCACTGACGAACGCAGCACAGGTTCGCTGTTGTTCATGGCCAAACGAGTCCGTGCATGTGACTTGAGCTTTGCATCCACCTCCATCACAGGGGTTTCCGTGGCAAGCACGTCGCCGGCTACGCGCTCGTCTCGCTCCTCTGCCACTCCTCTCACAGCTACTGCCGCCGGGGTTGCGTCAGCTACATGGTCACCGGCAAAGAAGGTCGACATCGCGGGGGCATCGCACCCTGTCGCTGAGTTTTCCATGGCGGCTTCGTTGGTTATGGATCGTCCCGCCGGGGTGTGTTCCAGGGAAGCAAAGGAGTCCATGCAAAGACTGCCGTTGCTGTTCGTAACTAATGAGCCCAACACCGAGGTGTGAGGTGAGTGTTGAGAGTTTTGGCATGGTGGCTGCAAATTTGACGATGTGCATAGCAACAGCGCGAAGTGGCTTGTGGAGCTGGCTGCGGACCGTACCTGTAGCGTGGGGTCGTTCTGGCGCAAGTCCTCAGCGACCACGGTAGCGCAGGTGAGCGGCGGCGCAGCGGGAGTTTGCGAGCCAAGCGCGCACCCTCTCCTGAACGAGCTCTCACGCGTCTCCAACGCTGTCAGCTCAGGCGGCGACTCAGTTACAGTAGTGTCGAGAGGTAAGGGTACGGTAAGCGATCCCTCGTCGTCAGCGTAGCTCTGCAGCCGCTGCTGAGCCGCGTAGTCATCCATGACCCAGTCGAAGTCCGAGCTGACGCTGTGCAGTGACTCGCACGGGGTGTGGTGTGTGGCGAGGATAGAGGCAACGCTGCTGCGGGTCGTGGGGTTGCGGTGCCTATGGTATCCCCCTGGCCGGTGCACCTCCGTGTCGTTAATGCAGCTGTCGTTGACAACATCTTTACTGTCCAAGTCACCTACTTGGAGCTCATCGCAGCCGCGGCGGCGATAGGAGACTCTGCCCTCTTCACTTTCCCGCAGCGAAGTGACAGCTGCATGACTTCGTGCCGGGGATATGAGCCGTACCGCGCCGCTTCGCATGGTGGGCGAGGTAGGCATCATTATCACATCACCAGCGAGTGATGGCGCATCACGGCTATCGAGGTGGACGATGACTGCCGCGCTACCAGTACCGGTGTCACGCTCGTCACCACTTGCATCCACTAAAGACGGCAGATACGAAGACAGCCGCGGATGCTCCGGGGTCTCAGTAGGGGTTGTCGTTGCTTCTCCCCGAGACAGGTGCTCCATTTTGCGATTCGAAGCCCTTGGTGAGCAACAAGGGCAGGCGTCACGGCTCCTGCTAGCTGCCTCGTGCACTTCACGTCTGGCATTGTTTGTGGGTAACCCTGCAGAAGTGTTATCACCACTGCCACCACAAAAGCGTCGGCCCCGATTGCCACAGTACGCGAGGGGAGGACGAAGTGCCGTGGCGGAGGAAGTCGGTGACGTAGGCAATGGCAGGGGCGCTTTCCCGCGATGAGTAGCGGCAGCTGCTACGCTACGTTGGTTCAGCGGAGACGCGCCAGGCCCCCTCACTGGGGGCACGTACCCCAGAAAGCGATGCCTCTGCTGGGGTTGCTGTTGCTGCTGCCAACCTTGCCCTTCCTCGCTGCCCTCTCTTGAGAAACCACTCGACGCGTTGGCACTTGTGTGTATACCCTCTTCTCTTGCCACGTCGTCCTCCACCTCACTCACCGCCGTCAGCGGCTCATCAGCCGTGCCGATAGACTCCGGCGGTGGGGTTGTGTGTGGCCGCTGAATAACATCACTGAGGACCTCCCCTCCGCGTCCCAGTAGGCCAGTTGGGTTGCTCTGTATCCTCCAGTTCTCATCAGCCGTCGACTGCACCAATCGAGCGACATCACAAGTGCCCATCACAGTGGATGCTAAAGACTGGGCCGCTCTCTCAGCCATATTAGAGACTGCCGCCGCACCTTTGAGTGAAGACCGTCGGCGCCTTGGAATGGAGTAAGACGGACTCCTTGTTCGCACCGGTGGCGCTAGCGGACCGTCTTCACGTCTCTCCGACCCTGGCTCTGCCCCGCAACTGCTGTGAAGTGATAAGGACCGCTGGGGCGAGCCACCCGCGCGCTGCAGATCAGCGAATGAAGAAGGCTCGAAGCACGCCGAAGGAAGAGGCGACGATGGTGGATATTGCCTACGTGCTGCACTAGCGCTCGCCACTGCCGGCCTCGACAGCACATCGGGCCGCATCGTTGACGCTTCAGCCAGAAACAAGCTAGACTTGGCTGAGGTGGAGATAGAAGCAGATGCCGATGCGGACGCACGAAACGATGCCGCCGATGTGTGAGACGCGGCTTCGTGACGCACATGTTTGCCCTCTCTCGTCTGCGCCGACTTCTGCGAGGGGCAGGCCTCCACCACACAAACTCCATCGGGAACAGCAACCGTGGCGGCAGAGGGAGGAGAAAAGCGCAGTGAGCGACTAGTAAGCGATACCGGTGAAGTCTCGCTCGCTGTGAAGGCGAGTGAAGAGGCGCTTAGCAGACGCGTCGACACTTCCAGCAGGGGGCACCGCTCGAGATCCGGTGAAGACACGGCCGGGTGAGAGGGTGCACGATCGGCCGACAGCAACTCCCCAGATGCGGCGTGTGTGGCGCATTGCGTGTGATCCAAAGAGGCCCCCAATGCACTTACGCTAACGACATCCGTTCCTCTATCAGCTGGGTGCCTCTGCTTCCTCGGTGATGAAGTTGTATTGACAAGACACAATTCGCCTGCGTTCCTGGGGGCACATGCCGGCTGCGGAGGTGTATCGCACGTGAGGACCGTCGTGGAGTTGTGGATGCAGCGCGTACCACTGCGAAGTATTTGTAAAGGTGACGCCACGTGCGACAGCGCCGACACCGGCGATGGAAACCCCAGCTGCTCTGCCCCCTCGTGTTGTGGGTCTCTCGGTAACGAAGACGAATCGTGCACAGCATCCGACAGATGCCGCCTTGCATCGAGGGTACAGTCGTCTGCTGTTGCGACAACAGCCACAGGGAGAGAAGCATGTGAGAGGATTCTAGGAACACTGCTGCCAGCTACGGCCGTCGCCGTTTCCTGTGTGTGACTGCTACAGCGCACGCTGGTGGTGTCACTGGCTCTGCGACGGCCGCCGTGCTCAAGGGATGAAACGGGGTAGGAAGAGCGAGACGCAGCTGAGGCACGCGAGCTCTGTGGAGGCGCATGGGCACCGGCAGACCGCACAGATGACCACAAAGCTTCCGTGTCGTACGACGTCACGCTTCTGCCGTTCCGCGCCACAGCTGCGGTGACAGACGGCGGAGAGCGGGAGGCAGCGACGGACGGGGCGGCGCTGCCGTGGTGCACCAGCTTCTGCAACGGTGATACAAGAGATCCCTCCCCTCCCTGCGACGTCATCCACCGAGACGACCGGGAGCTCGCATGCTGTTCCCAGCAGTCCAGCTGCGGCTGAACCGTTGCATGTGAGCTATTTCTTGTGGTGCTCGCCTGCGCAAGGTTCAAATGGCTAGCAGTGCACATTTCATCCATAAAAGACGCAGGATCGGCTCGTGAAATACGCGATACACCGTTTACCTTGGAGATGCCCAGCGAGAACAAGGTGAAGTCGTCACTGCGACTTGCGCGAGAGCTCTTGTTCTCAACGTCAGCGCTGATGTTCAGTCGAAGGGAGTGTGCATTGAATCCCGATGTCGCGCCATCTGCCTCCGAGCGTGATGGTGATGGTGGCTGGCGGTGTAAATGAGAGAGGCGCATCGAAAAAGGCAAATCCGCTCGTGCAGCAGTGCCTCCCAGAGGCACACGGGAAGCAGCACGGGACGCACCAGGGTCGTCGGAAGACCGAAAGTGAATACCTCTGACGCCGGTGCTACGCTTGATTGAGTGCCTGTCATCCTGTGGGAAGCCGAAACTGCCGTACGCGCGAGACGCAGCAGACTGCGTATGGTGGGCCCCCCCGTACCTCGCGTCCGATGCATTTCGGTCACTGCCTATTTCCAGCACGTACTCCCCCGCTCTTACACTCTCCCCTGCCAGTCTCCGTGAAGAGAGAAACGCACTGCTCTCTTGGTGCGCCGTGTGCCTCGAAGACGTTGGTGGCGGTGGGAGTGGAGAGACTTCAAAGACAGGAGCCGACCGTGCAACATGGGGCCACCCGTTGCGGCGCATCGTCGCCGACCGCTGCTTGTCAGGCAGAGGCTCGCGCGTGCCGCTCGCATAGCACGCCGGTGTCACCTCCCTAAGCGCCCTTGCGTGAGAAGTGCAGGAAGAACACGTGAGGGCGTGATGAGTGTCAGTGAAGAGAGCCGCGCATGATTGCACCTCCGAGTGCTGCATGGCGGAAACGCAGCGCGTGATTGCCACGAGGGTGCGTATATCTGGCTCATGGGCGTACGTAGACGGCATCTGAATACCAGCGCTTTGCCCTTTGGTATTACCCACAGTGTTGCCAGAAATATTGAAAGTGAGATGGACCTCAGGCACGCCTACGCGTATACGAAGAGAGAAGGGGGGAGAAGAGCAACCAAAGCCGATCTCGTCTAACGGAGAAACAAAATAGAGAAGAGACGCACGTGCGAAAGCGAAGGCGATAGACAACACAGAAATGAGTAAAAGAGTAAACCGAGAAAGGGGAAAAAGAGATGACAAGCGGTCGCACCTCTGGGCTCGGGAAGAGGGATGAGGAGGAGAGAATAGGCTGCAAGAGAGAGAGGGGGGAGACGAAGAGAAGAATGGGAAAGAGGGAAAAGAGATGCGCTAGACACACAAAAAGTAGAGCAACCCGACAATGCGAACAACGAAAGCCCAAAAGGAGGAGCTCACTCTGGCAATAAATTACCGTCTAGCCAACGTGAGACACCTATGAGCGGCTTACCGTTGTGCCTTTTCGTTATTGTTGTTGCTGCGGTTATGGCGGGAAAACAAAAGTGGTGACGGTGTGTCACCGCACACGTATGTGTATAACGCAAAGCGCCTTTCTTTTGCTGCTGCGCGTCTTCTTCTTTCGAAGGGGCCGAGAAGAAATGGGAGAGCGGTCAAGCTGAAGTAGCCACCACTGTCCTCCCTCACTCCTCTCTCGTCGCTTATGGCGAGGGGGGGCGTCTATGCACTTTGGCGTTGTTGCTGTTGATGGGAGGGGGAACGTGGGCTTGTGCAGCTGTGGATGCTTGTGTAGCCCGATCCACTCCAGAATGAAACGCGTGTCTTCTCGTTGTAGTCTCTACACTTGTCTTTTCTCGGTTTCGCTTGTTTGTGCGGGGGTGTGTGTGGAGATGTGTGTCGCCTGGTTAAGCCTTTTAATGACAAAAGGTGCGTGCTTGGGCCTACCACGACGAAGCTCTGGGATGCTCTACCACGCGGATGATGTGCCCCGCCCGACCTCACAGAGAGAAAGGGGTGAGCGGGGCAAACAGAAAACACGCACACACGCAAGAAACGAGCGCGCCTGCACAGAAGACCATCGACGCAGACACAACGCAGAGACGCAAACAAAGCAAACGCCCATACGAAAAGGGAAGAGAAGCGGAAGGCAACCCCCA
The DNA here is from genome assembly GCF_000755165.1 of Leishmania panamensis. Classification (NCBI taxonomy): domain Eukaryota; phylum Euglenozoa; class Kinetoplastea; order Trypanosomatida; family Trypanosomatidae; genus Leishmania; species Leishmania panamensis. Next base: position 488,944 of record NC_025875.1, on the reverse strand, counting down.
AAGCCACAAGAAGAAAGGGAAAAAAGGGGGGAGGGGGGTGAGCGTGGCGCACAGCGGTGCCTGTGGTGTGAGCTGCAGGCCCGTCGGAGATGTTTGTAGGGGAGTGTAAGAATAAGAAGGGCTGGTAGACGTGAAAGATAGACGCGTGGCGATCAAATGTGAGGGAGTGAAGAAGACAAAAAATAAATAGGGAAGGAGGCGGAAAGGGAGGCAAAGTAGTACCGTCAACTTACAATACACACGCAGGCCAGGTTGTCGCCTGCGACAGCACATCATTGCACGTTGCATGTAAGCTCATCTGTGGGTCCGTCTGTCCTCCCCTCCCCCCGGCCCCGGCCCCGCGCCCTCTCTGGTGACTGTCATCAAACGATGCAGGGGAATGGGGGAATTGAAGGAGGAATGGGTGCTGCACTTGACGCGACTGCCAAGCGTTACCTCTCCGCTTTTCGGGTGCGCGTAGGGGCGGGTTGTGCTGTTTTTTCTCTGCCGTTGGGCCAGTCTTCTATTTGCTTTTCCTAAACCGCTTTCCTATTATAGTCGCTCTGTCCGTCTCGCAGTCGCGCGCGCGGACGCACATCCCGCCTTCCGCAGAGACATGGACAGCTGAGTCATGCAAGAGAGGTGCGAGGGGTGCGGAAAAGGGGGAGAGACGCAGGAGGGGAGGAGGCGAGTTTGTTCGGAGGCACGCGTGGGTATTGAAGAAACACCAACACCAAACAGAGAGAGAAGTAAGGCACAAGAGTGAAGGGTGGTTCGTCTGTGTGTCTGGCGCACGCTTGTGGCACAAGACGAGAGAGAGAGGTGAGAGAGAAAAAAGAGCGTAGAGTAGCGCATTCACCACGCTTGAAACTCTGTTGCTTTCGCCCTCCCCCCCCCCAACACACACACCTTCGTCGTTCACGCTCACCCCCACCCCCACGCCACACCACAGCGTCTCACACAGACCCAAAATGACGCACATGCGCATGAGCGCATTCCCTCAGTGTTCCACATGCAACCAGCCTATGCCTCCTTCCCTGTCTCCTTTTTTTTTGCGTTCTATGAGAACATCTTGGCAAACATTTTCTTTTCCTTTACCTTTTCAGCCTCCAGAGCGGCCTTGGCCCTGGTCAGCTCTGCCGTGACAACCGGGTCGTGCTGTGAAACCGCCTTGGCCTTCTCCAGATCCGCTACCGCCTCCTTGTACTCCTTCAGCGCGCTGTAGGCCTGCCCACGGCGGAAGAGCGCCTTCGGGTGATCTGGCACTAGTTCAAGGGCGTGAGTGCAGTTGTTCACAGCGTTCTTCCACAGCCCTAGCTTGACACTGCAGGAGGCAATGTTGAGGTAGCACGAGAGGGAAATCTCGTGCTTCTTCGTCCTGTTCTCCTCGCTGCTTATGTCGTAGAGCTGGCCAAGGATGGAGAGCGCCTGTACAAAACGCGTCTGTGCTTCAGCCCAGCACTCCTCCTTGAACAAGCCCTGCCCCTGCTCACGCCGCTTCTGAGCCATGCGCAGACGTTGGGGGTCGCTCTTCAGCTCGGACTCGTCCTCCTGCCGCTCTTTGCTCAGTTTGGTCAACTCCTCCTCCTTTTTCTTCTCTGCCTCACGCACGCTCTCGTAATACACCGCTAGCTCAGGAAAATGCTCTGTGACGTGGGCCTGCACCGCCGCCAGCTTCTCGCTCAAGTCTGCCGTGCTTGCCTCATCACCCTCGTTGCGCACGTATATGTCGATCTTCTCAATGTAGGACCGCATCTCGGCCTTCTTCTCGCTCGATGCGACGCAGTTGTCGATGGCGGTCAGGGTCTGCAGAACATACGAGTCAAGCTCATTCAGCGCGGCCAGTCGCTCGTGGATGCGGGCGTCGCTGCTCTCCATCTGTTTCTCCAGCACCATCCACTCCGCCACGGCCGCCACAGCTGCCTCAGAAAGCGGTTGACAGATAGGGGAGCTCGCGTCGAGAACCTCGAAGCCAGTGAGCTCGACGTGGTGAACCTCCGCAACTGGCGATGCGGCGGTGGATTGTGCAGTCTGCTCCTCGTCCTGCTGCTGTTGCTGCTGCCTTGCAACGCTCAACCGCCGCACCTCAGCGAGGATTGCGCTGCCCTCCGCCACGCTGAGGCTCGCGTCGAGCGAGACACCCACACGCGTGATGCCGAACACCTCCTTGATGACCTCCATGATGCACGCAGAGCGCCACCCACCGCCAATCACCTCGACACGGGGGACCTCGGCTACCTCGCCTGTACCGTCCTCCACCGCGTTCGGCGCCGGTAGCTTTTCTTTGATAGCTGTGAGCATCGCGCGTACTGCCTGCAGAAACGGCAGCGCCGCCTGTTCCATCATTGCACGTGTTAGAGAAACGATGATGTCGATGTCGCCGTGCAGCCCCTCTAGCTGCACCCGCGTCTCGTCTGTCGTCGAGAGCACCTCTTTGGCCTTTCGGCACTCGCGGAGGATCTTGCGAAACGATTTGATGTCGCCGCGCAAGGGGGCCGCCGCCGCACCAAATTTCTTGTCGAGCTCACCGTATACGTGGCTGCAGAGAAGAGCGTCGATATACTCGCTACCCATGCGTAGCGTCTGGCAATCCACCTTCTCAACGCGCGGCTGGGAAGCGATGATGAGGGAGGCCACAGAGCAACTCTGCCCAATGTCGATCACCACCACTGGCACTGCGGTGCCGTCGTGCACGGCGGGGAGGTTTCTGTACTGGAGGTGGTGAAAATACACGGCGGTGGCCTCGTCTGAGTGGGCGATGACCGTGTGCTCTTGGGGCACGCCAGCGAGCAAAGTGGCTTGGCGGAGCGCTTCGAAGGAAGCGGCGCTTGCCGCGGATGGCACGGCCAGGCAGATCGGAGCAGTCCGCATCATCTCTTGATCCGGCAAGAACTGCAGGAGCGACTTGATGTAGAAGGCGGTCACCTGTGCCGGGTGGGTAAGGTGCTCCTGTGTGCCCAGTTGCCGGGATTTCAAGAGGACAGCCTCGGACATGGCAGTAGCTGGTGACACCACCTGCAGTGACACAGCCGTGTCCTTTGGCGCCTGCTCGCCAGATGTGTAGCCGAAGATCCATGGCGCGAGGTCGACGATGGTCTCGGACGCCTTTGTCACATCCCGCGCCGCCGCGTTCTCGCCGAAAGAGCGAGCCTCATTCGCGGCAAACGAAACCACAGTGCTTGTGGCCTCGTTGCCTAAGGCGTTGCGTACAATTGTCGGCATCGGCTTTGCTGGATTCAAGATGGCCACGCGAGTGGTGACGGAGCCCATGTCGATACCGACCGTATAGGTGGGAGCAGTTGTCGGTGAAGCCGGGCCAGTAGCGGAAGACGTCACCGGAAACGCTGGTGCGGCCTCCGCGTCGGGGCTCGGCACGTCTGTGGCACTCATTGGTGCAACAGAAAAAAAAAAAGACAGTTGAACAGAAAATTAAATTAAAAAATTTTTTTGTAGGGGGGGGGGGGGTTTGTGCCTGAAGTGTGCCACCAACGAAAAAGCGCAAAGAGGCGCGGCTCACAGTGGGGGTATGGGGGGAGGGGGGGGGGCAACGGAAGGGGTGCTGCTGGGCCGGGTGCGTGTCAGTAGGCCAGTAGGTAGGGGCGCGAGAAAAGGGAGAAGTCGCCGTAGTGACACGTTTATAGCGACAAAGTTAGTGGATGCGCGCGGCGCTTGTTTAGTTTCCTTCGCTGTGCTGCGGTTGCTCAGATCTACAGCAGGTCGGATATGAAGAGCGCAGATGGCAAAGGCAGTGGAGGAGAAGAGCGAGACGTACGCACACATGGAGAGGGAGAGAGAAGGGCGAGGGGCATGACTGCTGAAGGCGACCAACTTGTCTCACCTTCTTGCTGGGAAGGCACTGCTCCCTTCGCTGCAAGCGCGAAAGCGAGGAATGTGCGACATCCCCTTTAACAACACAAAGATGAAAAAGAAACAAATGAAGCACTGCCACATGACACGCATGCATGTAACAGTGCTGCTCAGACGGAGGGAGGGAGCCGCGGGCGCACCCATAGGTGCGCCCGTCAGCACCAGCGGCACAAACTTGGACAGAAGCGCTCTGACGCCCCCAACACGGGCCGACTTGGCCGCTCTCTCCCCCCTGGATGTGCCCTGCGACTCTCGCTGTGTTTGCCTGTGCTCTGCTGCTTTCTTCCGCAGCGTAACCGGACAACGGAACCACACAAAGTGTAGCGCGCGCGAGAGAGAGAGAGAGGAGAGAAAGACACACACCCACACACGGCATGGATGCCCACTCACACGCACCTGCACACCTGCGAAGAGAGAGAGAGATGTACGCTTGAAACATAAAGCCCAACACCAGCGACACACAAAAAAAAAAGAGGAAAGGTCCCGCAGAGAAGAAGCAACGACACACCCGTCGACCAAATGGCGACCACACACCGCATCAGCACGATCTCCTCTCCTCCTCCCTTCACATCCGCACAGGTAATGCTCACAAGTGTACGTCAAGACACCTCCGGCAACCCACTCCTCCCCCCATGAGGCAAAAGCTGCCAGGCAAGTGTGCGTGTGCAAGTAGCACTTTCACCCTTCCTCTTGACTGGCAACAGAGTGGAACAGCACAACCCCACAAAATCACCAAGGGCGCAACAGCAATGGCGCAGCTACCCCCCCCCCTCCTGCCCCCTCCATTCTTTAGAGGAGGGGGCCGTCTTCTACCACCCAGGCCATCCGCACACTACACACTCCTCATGCGCAGCAGTTCAGCCTGCATACCACTTCCCTTGCATTGCAGTGCATTGGACGCACTAATCTGTGCTGTTAAACATATCCACGTACTGCGGCCGCCCACCAGGCCGCGCTGCACCACGGCCAGGCACCGTTGGCGGCGCATTGCGGCCGGTGATCACGGGGGCGCCACCAGCTGGGCGAGGTGCCGGCGTGCCTCCTCCTGCATAGACGGGGGCTGAAGTACCTGACCCAGCACGCGCATTGCCAGGCCGCGGTGCACTGTCCGGTGCTGGTTGCTGCAGCGGCGCTCGGTCACGGAGGGCTGAGCCCCAGGCGGCAGTAGCACCGGACTTGGGTGCCATCTTGGGTGGGCCTGCCTTGGCGAGCTCTTGCAGCCGCTTCTCCTCTTCCGTCATATCGAACAGCCATCGACCCGTCACAGGGTCGAAGGTCGGTGGCTTCTCCGTGTCGAGGTGCATCGGCTTCGCCTCGTCAGCCTTCTCTTCGCCAGTCGCCTCGCTGTTGCCACGTCGAAAGAAGAAGTTGCGGAGGGCATCGAGCGAGCGAGAGCGACGGGGCGCGGGCTGCTTTAACTTTGTCGCAGTTGGGGCCAGAGCTATCTTGGCGCTGGCGCTGGCGTTGTCGGGCTTGTCCGCAGCAGCAGTAGCTTCTGGGTGAGGTGGCAGGAGCGGTAGTCCCTGAGTCTCTAATTGGGGCAGGGAAGTAATGTTGGATGGTGCTGGCCGCTCCGGCGGCTGGAGAACGGCCGTGCGCTGATCACAGGTGAGCGGGGCGGTGGTGTCGGCTGCACCAGGCGACGAGGAGGGAAGCGACGCGTGGTTGAGCGAGAAGGGTTGCTGCGGTGTCGTCGCCCGTCGCTCCTGGGGGGTTAGCGGCGGCGGCGGGCCGCTGTGACGCACCTCTGAGGTGGCACGAATCAGCGATGAGCTACTTGCTCTAGGCACCTCGCCAGCGTCGTTATCGGTGTCCTGCGGCAGCCCCTCACGCAAGTGGGGTGGGAGTCTTACGGAGAGGGATTGGGAAGACTGCTTTGTGGTTGCCTCGCTCTCAGGGATCAACTCACCCCTCGTCGCAGGGGTAGCGCCGTCTAAAGCTTCCGGTGGCTGCTGCGGCGACGGAGGCGGCACACCACCAAAGAGGTACACGAGCTCATTCAATGTGCGTGGCGGCGCACGCAAGGAGAAAGCCAGCGGTGGAGGCATGCGTTGCAGCAGTGCATGCAGTGCTTGCGCAAACTCCTTGCCGAGGCCCAACTCGCGCAGCCACAGCACCTGCATCATGCGGTACCCAATATCGCTTCGAGGATGATAATTAGGAAGCCCATGAAACGGCACGGGTGGCTCAGTGGGCTCGGGGTGTGACAGTGGAGGCGCCCGCGCATCGAGCCGCGCGCTCACCAGCCACACCAGCTGTGTGATCAACGTTGTGAGAGGCGTCAGAAAGCTTTCACGGCACCCCTGTGTGGGGTGGTACGCACCGCCGACGACGCCGATGCGCCGCCGTATCTCCTCCATGACCTGCCGTTGATCGGGACGCGGTAGCAGGTCTACCACATCCTCCGGAGAGAGAGAGGATGCCGGGGGAAGCGGCTCCGCACCGGCGCGGGCCGGACCCGCCATGCCAAGTGGGGTGAGGTGCAGCAGCAGCAAGCACGTGTGCGCCTCCACGACGAGGTGAAACTGATGGAGCGTGGTCGCAAGCTGCAGCAGGCCATCTCCACTGTGGCGAGTGAAGTTGGCAAGCAAAACAGCAGCTTGACGGCGCCATGTTTGCTGCAGCATTTCTTGATCACGCAAGAACGTCTGTTGCTGCCGCTTGTGCTGCTGCTGGGCCGTCTCCACGCTTCTCCCCTCACCCGCTGCTCCTTCCTTCACCTCCTCTTCCTCGTCCGCCTTCAGGGGCGGCAAGACCAAAGGAGGGAGTGGCATCTCGTTGAATATGCAATAGGCGCGGGCAAGCGGAGATGCAACCGAAAGCTCCTGCTGCATGACCGCCTGCACACTGCGTAGGTATAAGTCCTTGGTCGGGCACATCATGGAGATCAGCAGCGCGTGCGCATAGAGGTTTGCCTCGAGGGCGGCCTCGACCGCCTCCACGCGCTGTCCCCTGCACAGCAAATCTTCGACCCGGCAGAGCGCGGCAGACCGTTCCTTCGGGTCGTATCCAACGGTGGCGGTTACCGGGTTCAGCGGCGAGATTGCCCCCAGCGCATCAACTTCCCTCGTCGCTCTGGTGCAACCAGCAGCAACAGTAGTGCTGTCAGCAGCGCTCCTGCTACTAGCGGTGGCTGCTCGCCTGCGAGAGTCAGCCTGAGCCGCCGTCGTGAGCAACTCGGCTAGTCGACGCCCACCGTTATCCCTCCAGACAAAGTCGTCTCCATTCTTTTGCGGCAGTGCGTCCATCAGCATCACCTCCACCACGTCACCGAGCGGGGCAGGAACGCAGTCTTTCAGCGCCTCCATCACCCCTGCAACCTCCCCGGCTGTCGCTTCATCCCTGGTCCCCCACTTGTCCGCTAGCAGGGCACACGGCAGCACTGCGCCCGTCAAGGCTCGCACGTAGCTCCGGCCGTACTCGGTACCGCGGATGCCCTTGCGGTCCACGACCGACCCACGCGCCGTCAACGCCTCCGTCACGCTGCAGAAGCTGAGACAGATGCCGGTGTTGCCCCCCAGCGGGCCTGTCCAGAGAGGGCGCGGCACCGGCGACGTGATGGTGCGGGTGGCGCCACTCTGCGACGTGGACCGTACTGACGCGGTTTGGGGGGAACCCAAGGGAGTCGACTGCCCCAACGGAGACCAGCCACTGTTCTTGGCAAGTGGTGACCCAGAGCTCAGATTGAAGCAGGCCGCAATGCATGAAAAGACTCTTCTGTCGCTGCCGCTGTTGCCTTGCGGTCCCGGCAGAAGAGTGGCGCCGCCAACGAAGATGGCGAAGCACGGTGCCCCGCTGCGGCGTGGCTTCTTGCGTGTCGCCCCGCCGGCAAACGATCCTGTCAGAGACGTGCCTCTCGACAAAGCGCCGCCACCGCTGATATTCGCACTTGTGCCGCTCAAGTAGCAGCTGGAGTTTTGGGCCGACTTAGAGAAAGGGTTGACCAGCGTTGCGCTACCTGGTGTGCGCACGGCGGCTGGGCGCGTCTTCACGCTCGTCGGGTTGCTCGATGCGACAGCGGTGCTTGGGGCACCTTCGTCGCCGGTGAAGCCAAACGGCGGTGCGGTGGCGGGGTCGGACCCCAACATCGGCGGTGCTGGATGATCCTTGGATCGCGGTTGCGCACCGCTCGGCTCCACGGACAAGGCAGAGTAGTCGGAGGGCCTCAGCAGCTGAAGATGTGGCGGCGGCTCGTGCTGCGCTTGCATCGATTGAACTGAGTCCAGCGAGCCCTTCAAGGCTTGGTGAGACCTAGGTATGACGGTGTTGCTGTCGAAGGCGTTCGTCGCATCCAGCAATAGCCCACCGGTGGAGTTGAAGAGAAAATTCTCGTCTGGCTCCGCAAAAGGGTTAGACACGGACGTGTAACCGTGGTGACTCTCCGTGCTGGCCACATTGCCTGGCGACAGGTTCAGCTCTAGTGGGCGCTGCAGCTGCTCTGTCAAGCTGCAGTTTCTGAAGTCGCTCTCAGAGAACTTTGTGCTGTGCGGAGAGGCCGGGCCCGGAGGAGGATGCGAGGTGCTGGTCTTGGAGATGGCCTTTGTCGACAGTATAAGTAGAGGGGTGGATAGCTGCGGTATCAGAGGGGCAGACTGGCCGGACTGGCTCTCTCGGCGTTGCTCCTGGTCTTGCGGTTCTTGTGTTGGGGGCTGTGGTGGTGGTTTCTGAAACTCGCGTGGTGCTTTAGACTGGGCGTGCGTGAGGATGGCACTAAAAGAGTTCGCAGTGCCTCTGTTGTGAGCCGGCAAAGGAAGAGGTGCGATGTGTTGACTGCACTGTGGCTTTGACAGGTACTGCCCGGCGGCGCTACCGTCCTCAGTCGACTCATCCCACATGAAGCGGCCAACATCTTGTGCGCCGCCGCTGCCATCGCCGTCCATGCAGTTGAGAGCGCTGCTGTTGATAGCGCCAAACTCGTGCTCGCCTTGCTCAGTAGCCTCCCTTAGCGCCTCCTCCATCTGCGGCACGCTGTCACAGGATGGCGGCCGCAGCGGCAGTGGAGACTCTTCGACCATGGCCCGCGCGTCCTCACCGCGCACGTAGGGAGACGCCGCATAGGGGCCACGGCTCATGTTGTGAGGCACATGTGAATTGGAAGAACACGACATCGGCAGTGGATGGGGCTGTCGCTGCTGCTGCTGCTGCTGCTGCTGTGCTTGAGGCATCGACCTCGCCCCATCCATTCGCGGCGTGGTAAAGCCAGTCGCAGGTTCAGTTGCAGTTGCCGAGTCGCCGCTCCCTGAAGCAAAGGGTGGCTGCTGTTGCTGTTGTCGCGGTAGCGGCGGTAGAGGAGGACCAGTCGCACCGACGGCTTCCTCCGTGGGGATGTTCTTCATGATTGGCAGTTGCTCTGGCGCTTTTGCGCATGCCCCGGGGTAAGATGATGGTGGCAAGCTGCTTTGAAAGCCGCTGTACGGTGCGTCATGCTGCAGTGGTGACTGCTGCCTTAAATGTTGCCACTGCTGCTGCTGACAAGATAGCTGTCCACGGCTGGCTGTCGGTGGTGGTGGCGGCGACGCAGCAGTGCCATCGCCGCCGTTCCTCCCGGCCATCGCACGGAACGGATTGACGAGTGTCATAGATGCGGCAGTGGGGTCACTGTCAGTTGTGAAAGCGTTGCTGTGCTTGTATCGAGCTGCACTCTTGCCATCTGCTCGCAGTGCATTCTCTGGGGCCTCGTCCGTTAGTGTGGCCAGCGATTCCCTCGCGTCAAAATGCAAAGAATGGGGATTCAAGATTGCATGAACTTCAGCTCCGGACACAACCACCTCGTCCGCCATGCGGCCATTGCAACTTCCCAGCGGCCCTGAAGGATGAGAATCGACCGAGGCGGCGTCTGTACGGCCGCCACTGTCACCGCGTGCGGGATCAAGTCTCTGCGGCGGCGCGTCTACCTGCTGAAGACCATCGTGCCCCGCAGCCATGTCCTTTGATTCACCTGCCTCTGGGTTCGCGAGCAGCGCTGCATCCCAGGCGAGAGAGCCTCCGTTGCCGCCCATGGGCTGGCGAACACTTCGCGACGAGACGGAGTATCCGGTCCCTGGCAAGAGGCGGCCAGTGGGCAGCGTCACCACCTCCGGCACCAAAAACGACGTGTCTGTAACGGCGCCTCCGTTGTTGTCGCTGCTCGGATGCGTCGGTGCAGAGCCCCCCTGACTGTGCAGCTCGGAGGGTGCCTCTGGTTTGCGCTGCGCAACAGTAGCATCACCCTCGCTCTCCCTCATCGGGGCCCCTTGGCTCATTCTCACCGAACTCGACGGCTGCTGCTGGAGGTGTGCTGAGAGACTGGCGAAAGGCGCGCCATGCAAGGACGCATGGCGGGAACCGCGCGACGTGAGGGCGGCCTCCAGTAGTTTGTGACAACGCGACGAAGTCGTGGTCAAGTCCACCCGAGACGAGGCTGTGCGCAGCGGGCGCTGAACGACGCTGCCACCCCCGCTGGGTTGGAGGAAAGCGGGCACACCGCGACGCAGTCCAGAGTCGATTGAGGACGATTGTCGAGGCGCGGGTGGTGTGCGGCGACCCTCCGACTCAAGTGCCGCAGCCGACGCTGCTGCGATGCTAACCAGGATGCTGCTGCCGCGTGACGAGGGATAGCTGGGATGTGCTATGGCAGCGGCGGATGTCTCAGTAATGCTATCCATTTCAGCTAAAGGCAGGCGACTCTGCTTGCCGTTGCCATTCGGTACCCGGTGGCCGGCCATCTCGCTCAAGTCACGTGGCGACTGACGACCATTGCTCGAGGTGCGCGAGCTGGCAGGCCGAGCGAGCGCCGCACCGCTAACGCGCGTCGCCAGCGGTGGTCCTGCAGTGGCTACGGCAGGAAAGGGCGGTGAAGAAAAGGATGCCGGCAGTAGAGGTGGCGACACCTCCGTCGCCAGGGGCGGGGTGGGGGGGAAAACTGGCTCCTGCTGGACCTCCGCCTCCGTGTGTTCCAAGATTGACTGTGTAGCACTGCTGGGCAGAGCAGGTGGTGGTGGCTGCGGCAAGGATACGGGCAATGGAACCGCGGGTTGAGCCACCGGTGGAGGCGGGCCACCGACACTCGGATGCGCCTCCTCGCCAAAACCGTAGGTGGGCACGGCGTACCGAAAACCGCCGCCTATGCGCAGCCCATTCGCAGCTGCGGCAGGCAAAGGGGGAGGCGGCGCTGCTGGCGGGGCATCAAGGGCTGCCGTCTTCAGTAGGGTCGCGCGGGGGGGTGGAGGAGGCAGGCTGCCAGAGGGCTGGCCAAAGGCTAGCTGAGTGGGTGGTGGTGGTGAAGCGTGGCCTTCATTCGCCTCTAGAGGACCTGCCACCACGAGTGGCCGAACAGGAGGAGGAAGAGGAGTAGTGTCACCACCGGTAGTTGCAGGTGGCGGCGCCCTAGCGCCTGCGGAGGAGTTTGTGTACTGGCTGTAAGTGCTCAGCAGGTTGCTTCGACGTGCCGCCGCTGGGTCGGCTCCAGAGGAGTAAGATCCCCCTGGCGCCCCTGCAGGTCGCTTACCGAAGATGGATAATGGGTGCAGTGCCCCGTCTCCGACTGCGCCTGGCCGCGGAGGCGGCGGTGGGGGCGGTGGGCCACCAGACATTAAGATGTGAATATCGAGCCCTGCGCGCCCAAGAAGAGAGCCAAAAGCTTCCAGAAGTGAAAAATGAGTGTGAAGTCCACCTCACCACACGAACACAAGTCGGAGAAGCCTTGCTTACAACACCAAGCACGCGTGTGCGTGCTCGCGCGAGCTTGCAGCACGCGTGAGATGCAGAATGTTGTAGTGTGTAGAAGGAGAAGGAGCGAGGGAAACCGTACACCGCTTAGCGCGCGTTTGTGCGGGTGTTTGAATGCTCCTTTGCTTGCTTCGCTTCTCTCTCGCTCTCGTAGTCGTTGTGGTTGTCGTCTGTGTGTATATTCGCGTTGCCTGTCGCCGCTTTCGATCGATACGCCATATGCTGAATGAACGAGACCGCCGCAACCAGCGCAAACCCAAGCGAGGCAACGCGAAAGAGAAAAGGGTAAGCGCAGGAGATGCGCGGAGATGGGAAGTCAAACAAGATAGAGGTGAGCATGCACCCAGGAGAGAGAGAGAGAGATCCAGGGGAGAGAAAGTTGAGCGCAAACGGCCTCTACACCCCTCTTCCTCCTCTCTGCATCTCTCTTCTCTTTCTGCACTTATAGCCCACGAAAGCAACGAGCGAAAGCTTGACCTCCGCTTTCTCTCGACGCGCGCACTCCATTCTTGAGCACGCGAAGCTGGCGCAGAAACGCACGTATGCATATATATGCGCGTGAGGTCTGTTTCTTTACTTCCTTTTCATCTTTTTTTCGAAGAAGTGGAGAAGACGAGGCGTGCGGGGTCGCAGCAGTGCGCGTCACTCTGTCCCCGTCACACCACCGTCTGGCAGGCACACCAGAGCGCTGACACTCACATGCACGAGCAGAAGGGAGGAAAGCGCTGATGCGACTGTCGCGAGAAGCGCAAACACAGAAGAAAAAGCGGCGGGGCGCATGTCGTAGGGCAACGTGCTCAACAACGCTCCTCAGCGTCACTTCCATCCTCGTCATCCCCATCGCCGACAAGGCGGCGTAAAAGAGAGCTGCCGCCTTGCCGTGGCGATGAGTGTGGCTGGGAGACGCCGGCCGGGGCTGCGAAGCGAGAGGCAGCTCGCACAGATGGCGTCGCTCCTGCCGTGGCGGAAACAAGGGATGGCTGCGATGGCTGAGGTCCGCGTAGGCGAGCGAACAGCGACTCTTCACCGTCTGCCTCGTCGAAGTCGTCGTCATCGTCATCGTTGTGGACGAAGAACTTGTTTTGCTTGATACTGCCGCTCTGGGGTGGTATGAATGATGCCAAGGTACTCATCAGTGTCGGAGACGGCACGCTACCTTGTACCGGGAGTGCATTCGGCTCCTGGGCCTCCGTCGGCGCCTTTGCCAGTGTCTCCGTGGTGATGTGACGATCGCCGCCGTAGCGGGCCAGCACACGCTTCAGCTCGTCCTCATCAGCGGGCATTGTCGTCTCGGTTATAGAGCTCTGCTCTTCCTGCTGCCGCTGGCGCGCGCGCTGTTGGCGCTCCAGGGTACGCCAACGTCGCTCCATGTCCTCGTTGAATGCTCGGAAAGCACGCTCATCGGCGTCCTCCTCGTCTTCGCTACCGCTTCCGTCGCCGTCGCCTCCTAGCGTGAACGCCTTTGGTGACAGGAAAGATGTTGATAATGATGACGGCGGTGCTGGTGCTGTTTCCGCACTTGTTGAGCTCAGTGCCAGACCAGTCTTGCCGCTGGCATCCGCGTCCTCGTCGCTGTCCTTGCCTACCGCATCCGCACGTACCTTGGTGCGGCAGGAGCGACTGCGCAGCATCGTAAGCAAGTCCCCATCATTGTGCCCAGCGCGCTCCTCCACAGCCTCTTCAATCTGGCGGTTGCGTTCCTCCAGTTCGCGGGCAGCTTCGTTTTCCTTCTCCAGCGCCGCCAGTGGGTTCAGCTCTGCCTCTGCCTTCGCCCTCTCCCATTCCTCCCTCGCTGCTTGGTTCTGTTTGTTGAGGGAGTAGAAGTCGCCCTCGACTCGCCTGCAGCCCTTCTCGCAGATGTAGCCGCCCGTCTCCTTGGGAGTCTCCGGGTCGGTGCGAAGGTAATACGCTCCTTTGCAGAAACGGCACAGTATCTCCAGCTCCCAGATGCGGATGCTGCCGAGGTAGCGTTTGTCAGTCCCCCGTCGATTGGCGTAGACGTGACTGCCACGAGCAATCCGCCGGTGGCACTGCTCGCATATGAGATCAAACGGAATGGCAAACGTCTGCCGCTTGACATTGTCATCGCCGCTGTCGTTGGGAACGCCACGCCTGCGCTTGCCGCGCTGCTCCTGCCGCTGCTGCTCCTCAAGTTTTCGAAAGTCGACATCAGGGGCGATGTAGTAACCCGAGCTGTACGTGGCATTGATCTTGGCCATGATGACAAGGGAAGGTGACACGCGTAGCAGAGGGGAAGGGGGGGAATGGATCAAACAGAATAATACGCCGCTCAAGACGCTCCTTGGGCAGTCCTGCAGCAGACTCGTCGCGCAACGGAGCACAAGCAGGTGTCTCACGGGTCCAGCTCAGCGAAGGAGACGTCTCCGGTAGAGCAGAAGCGAACAAACGAAAAGGGAAAAAAAAAATAAAAGAAGAGAGGAGCAAAGTAAGAGGGATGGCAATGCAGAGTGAAGACGCCAGGAAAAGCGCTACACATAAGAGAAAGAGAAAGAGAGAGACACGTGCCCACGGAGACGTGCATAGGCGATCTGGCAAGCATATGCAGGTCCGCATACACTCGCGAGAGCGCACCTGATGACGAAAAGCTTCTCCAAGAATAGGAGTAAACCCTCCACTGAGCGCAACACACGCGAGCACAACGCATCACGGGATGTAGACTAGGGGTCCGTGTACCCGTCGTGCACACCCGGTCCAAATTCACAGCAGGTAGGCTGCCTGTACACATCGAATGAGGTCGGGCTTTACGATTCGTTTGTATTTGTACGTGTCTCTGTAATCCATTCCCCTCACTCATCAGGAGGCAAGCGGATCAGTGCAGCTGTTGTGTCGGTCATCCACGCACCGCATTGCCGCGAGACCCCGTCTTCCTAACAACACCACCATATGTAGTACGCCGTCACTTACCCCCTACAGGGCGAGTGGCACTCTGCACTTACGTCTGGCTCTGCGGCAGCGGCAGGTCCAGCCACTTCAGCTCGAAGTTCTTCAAGGTGGCCGCGGCGGTGGTCTGCCTCCTCTGTGAGTCCGCTTCGTCGCTGCCCGTGGTCAACAGATCCACAAACCTGCGCACCCAGTCCTCTGCCGACACGACAGCCTTATCGCCCTCTGTCGTCTCCACCACCTCCACATGGCACCCGCGTTGCAGCGCACTACGCAGCAAGCCTCGATTCTCATAACGATGAAAAGCAGCCAGGACACCAGGGAGAAGTGGGTTGCGCCGCCGCAGCACCTCCATCTGTGCGCTGTTCGCCGAGCACAATTTTTGCAAGACGCCTGCAAAGCGCGCAGGCGGCGGCGGGAGCAGAGATGCGGCCCACGGAAGGCGCACCGGATATCCGTTCTTGTTCACCAGCACCACTGCAGCGGCAGCAGCAGTAGCACTCGCAGAGGCGGCCTCCGAGGAATGCTGAGGCTTTGCCTCGCCTGCAGCAGTCACAGACGGTGCCACAACGTAAGCCCCCAGCTCGGAGGGAAACGTGAAGAAGCGAGTGATTGCATCTTCTTTGTCCTTCAGTGTGGCACCGCTTGGCACACACGTATAAAGCAGCTCCTCCACGGCGCTCTTTGGCGTCCTCGTTGACGTGCTGGTCTGCGTTAGCGCCAGCGACAGCACCGGCATCTGTCGACGATGCAACGCGTACGTCACAGCACCGTCTCGTATGTCCTTGCATGTGATCAAGCACTCCCAGTCCCGCATGAAGGAAACAATGTTGTTCACATCGCGTGTGTACACATCCGCCTCCTCCGCTTGCCAGTACCGCAGTAGCTGAACCGTGGTAGACGTACTCGCAGACGCGGCCACAGAAGCGGTGCCGGTATCCCTCTTCGGTGGCAAAGAAGGCCTTGCCTGCTCTGCGGAGGGGAGAAGACTTTTGCTATCCACGACAACGAGCTGGCGAGCGAGTGCTGCGGCAGACGTTCGAATCAGCGCCAGTAGCACCGCCGCCTCCTCGTCATCTCCTCGGCCCTCCAACTGTGTGTTTGCGGCATATACCATGTCCGTGTAGACGGTGACGCGCTCAAACCGTTCTGGGTGGCAGCCCGCCGGCACCGCCATCGCTGTTGACGCTTCTGTAGGAGAGGGGGGGGAAGAAAAACAAAAGTTCGAGCCGCGCGCACGCGGGGATCGCGCCAAGTCCCAAACAAGAGAACGAGGGGAGAGAACCGAAAAAAAAAAGAAGGAACACGCGGTGTGTAAGAGAGGAGGTATTATGTAAACGAGCGGCGATGCAGCTTTGAGCGTTCAGTTTTCGTTCGCCTCCTTTCTAAGATTCGTAGCAAAGCGGGAAGGAATGGAGGACGGTTCGTCTATGTCGTGCTGTGGGTGGAGGGAAAGAGGGGCAGGTGTGTATGCCTGTGTGCGTCTATGTGCCCTCTTCGAGCTTCAGAATGCTGCCTTTCTTTTCCAGCGTCCGCGCTTGTGGGGGTGTGTGGGTGTGAGGGCACGCTTTGACTCAGCTGAAAGGGGATGGGGGGAACTGAAAGAGAGACAGAGAGGAAAGAAGTGTGTGATAATGGACAGATGCGCATTGCCCCCTGGAGAGTTGCGTGCGTAGGTATTGGCTACACCGTGGAGGGTGAAAGAATACGCACATAGAGACCGATAGCAACTGTGTAGAGGAGGCGGTAGCAGAGAGGGAAAAAGCGATGAAAAGAAGGGGGAAGGAGCGAAGCAACCAGAAGGGCTGATGTGCAAACGTGCGTGCCCACGATAAAGGAGACTGACGAAGGACAGCAGGGGGGGTTAATGGGATGACAACAAGGGGGAAAAAAAACCACCTCTCCATCCCTCGTGGCGCCGCATAGAGTAGGGCGGTATCTTCGCCATGCCTCCGTCCAGCCATTCACGGCCTTCAGGCCGCCGCTGCTTCAGCTGGCAAGTCCCGCAAGGCATGTAGAGCGCCGCTTTCTCCTTCTGTAGTACTGAGATGAGAGTGGCGTAGTCGCGAGCAGCGTGGACGGACGTGGGCGTATGGGCAGGTAGACGCGCACTGCTAATGGAAGACATTGATGCGACATCCAAGTCTCGCCTGCCCCTTTACACCACGTCATACTTTTCAGCCACTCGAGGGAAGCACCCCAGCAGCATTCAGAAGAGCGCGCTGCTCAGCTGCGCACTTGGCTTGGAAAGACAGGAGCTCCTCATGCGCGCTTAGTGCACCCTTCAACGCTGTCCCCAGCACCATCACCTGCAGCGGTACAACGAGATACGCGCTCAGACACGCCAGTAGCCAGGACGGGAGAAAGAACTGCACCAGCGAGGCAGCTGAGGCGGTCATGTTATAGCTGGCAGCCAAGACACACCACAGGCTCCACAGCAGTTGGCCTGCCACGAGGAGGCACAGAAGAAGCCGCAATTTGAGAAAAAAGAGAGTCGAAGAGCGGTGGTGCACAGATTCAGCAAAACGACAGCGTAGCAGAGCCGCGCGGCGCTGCTGTTGCCTTTCGCGCTGCCTTTGGAGCTGGCAATAACAGTGCTCCGAGGCAGGCACTGCGTCGCACTGTGCCGATGCTGTACCATGTCGCCCTTCTGTGAAAGCGACAGACAGTACGGGAGACATCGGCAGTTCTGCTTCGGTCCCACGCACGGGGGAACGTGCGCTTGGCGTCGAGGGAGATCCCGTGGCTGTCGAGGTAGGTCGGCACTCGTGCTGTGTGGTGCTGGGTTCTGTACCACTACTCTCACCAAGCCCATTCACCTCGCCGTTGTCTTGATCTGTAGCATTAGACGCGGCCACAGACGAATTCACCATGAAGGCCTCGGCCGCTTCCGTCCATGCATCTCCAACGCAGAGCCACAGAAGAATGCACGTCAGAAATGCACTCGGTACTGCAACACAAAAGGTCCAACTGCAAGCCGAGGTGAGAAGCTGATCTGCGCCCACAAGCAGCTGCAGGTACAGTGTCACGTGGTGAAGTGCAATGCAACGCCACGCCTTGCGAGGGAGAGGCAATAAGCTAGAAGGAGTTGCTGTCGTCATATTAGCGACATTCAAGTCCGCATTTCGTCGATTCTGGTAGCATTGCTCGACATGTCGACACCACAGGCCGTACACATCCTCCCACTTCTGCTCCGTCCACCCCGTAGGCAGGGGAACTGACGACGACGAGCCGATAGCACAAGCAGTGTGTAGCCACGCCGCCATGACACCGTCTAGGTCCTCCACCAAGTGAATGCGCTCGGCAGGTGGAACGTGGTAGAGTCGCTGCAGCGACGTCAGTGCGACACCATCTCTGTGGAACTCGGCCTCGCGAGTGGCAAGTAGATGGTGCAGGTTCTCAAGACGCTTCCGCGCCTCGTATGGCCACGACAGCTGCAGAGGAAGCCGAAGGTCACGCGGCAGGAGTGAGGCAAGAGAAACAGCACCATCGGTAATGCGGTCGTCCACGCCCCAGATGTACTGCTGAGGGGCCTCAAAAACAGACCGCTCGTGTGACATCGCGTCATTGCTCACCTCCGCTTGGGCCTGACGCGTCAAATTCTTCGCCTCTTCCCCCTGTGCGTTTCCGCTTGTCCTGTTTCGGCAGTCTCCATCAGTGGCCTCTGCCCTCAGCGTATTTAAGAGCCCCTCGAGAAACTGAATGTACGCGTCCGGGCAGCCACGGCCAAATTTTTTGCAGGCGGTGTGAACACCCAACTCCAGCGGCGGATCAGAGAGCGTCTCTACATTGTACAGGGCACTGTCAAGCAATGCAGCTCGCAATTGCGCGACGCGCCTGTCCTTGTGCTGCTGGAATGCGGAGGATGCGGAGAAGGTAGGCGCGGCAGCGGCGGCAACGCAGATGAGAACTAGAGCAAGATACCACGTCAAGTGCGCCGCAGTAGCCAAGCGAAAGAGCCGAGTGCAAGCCATGACCAGCAGTGTCGAGTGGATAAACGGTCAGAAAAACTGCAAGAATGGGGTACCAGGAAAGGCGTCAGCTGTGTGTGAATAAGTTTGCCGCTCTCCCTTCGAACCCCTGACCTCGGCAGCGCTGTAAACGCTTCCGCTCTGTCTATGAAAAGAGGGGAAAAGACGCCGAGGTGCGCGTGCGGGTGCGGGGAGGAAGCGAGGGAGAGGGGTCGAGAAACAAAGTCGCCTAGAAAAGAGAGAGCGTAGTGCGAATGCCAGCAGGAAAAAAAGAAGTCCGCAAGTGGTGGTCGCGTCATATTCGGTGTGAAAGCAACAACCCCACATGAAGAACGCCGCCAGGTGCACGGCAGCTACCACTCTGCAGCTTCTCTGTGTGTATGTGTGTGTTTTCACTGCATCACTGTGCACGCATGGGCATCCACTAACAAGCCCACAGAGACTTGATATGCCGCCTAAAAAGGACAGCCTCGGCATCCTTTGCTCCTTGAAGCGGGGGATTCATCGCCCTTCTTTTCCCCTCAGGCGGGGTGAGGAGCACAGCGGACTTCGCACCATAAAAACAGAAGAATGCGGCGCGCACATACATGCGCTGACACCCATCAAACACACAACCCCGCCTGCCACTGCACCAGGGGCGCCGTGAGCAGCACGTCACTCTTGTTCAGATCTCTGGTCAGCGTCATCCGCCTCTGCCATCCACTCAGCCAGAAGGAAGAGGGGAAAGCGTGACCCCACAGACGTCCAGTCCCCTTGTTGGCTATCTACAACTCAACGAGAAAGCTGAAAGGGGAGGGAGCAGAAGAACAGGACATCATCATCACCACCGTAAGCGAAGCACGTCACACACACACACACACAAAGAACACACTCACAGCCAGCACCAACTTACGAGGTAAAAGTAAAGCAGCAGAAAAGACAGCAACGCCACGTGAGGAGAGCAGTTCAAGGAGGTAGGCCAGTACAATCAGTTCTCCAGGATACGTTGATATACGTATACCCGTGAAAGGATGAGAGAGAAGGAAGAAGGAAAAGGAAAAGAGAGAGTGCCAAGTACCGCGGCGGTGACGGCCTTTCTCTAACATGTGGTATATATGGGAGGTGGCGGGAAGACCGGTAGTGCGGGTAGCTGTGAGGGTAAGCAGAAATAATATCAAAAAAAAAAAAAAACGAAAAATACCGTGAAACACGAAAGAGAGAGAGAGAGAAAGAGCAGTCCAAAGCAGCAGGGAAAGGCGGAGGGCGTGTGTGTGGGTGTGGGTGTGGGTGTGGGTGTGTATGTGGGTGTGTGTGCCTCAGTGTCAAGCTGATACTCTCAACAAGGCAAATTTTGTTTTCGTCCCCCAACGCGGTGAGCGGAATGGCGTGCAGCGATCGTCGCGCCACCATACGGCAAGAATTGGTGGTCTTGAGAACCATGAAGTGAAGCAATGCATGCCACAGGTGCGCTCACAGAGACGCGCCGACGCATGCAGACACACGCACACACAACAAATGCAGTCAAGGGGCGCGTGTAGCAGTGCAAAAATGGAAAGTATGCCGCAGGTCCACGAGGAAGCGCCCGCCTGCGGCTGTACAACTCGTCACACGCCAGTACCAAGTAAACAACATGCACAGTCGAAGGGTAGGTAGAGGAGGACTGCAATCACCACCATGCGCCAGAGCACAGCGTAGTGTCGCTGCGCCATGTCCACAGCGTAGAACCACACGGAGAAAAGCGGCACCGGTCTCGACGAGGGCAGGGGCACTGCAAAGCCGCTCCACACCACCTGCCACGAGTACAGCACCGACACAGCGCACACAGACACGACTGTGCCAAGCTGGCGGGTCAGCCACAGAGACAGCACGGCAGAGCTCATACCGTAGCCCGCGTAGTACATTGAGCACTGCTCAAAGTGGCGCAGCTGGTACGTGAGTGCTGACCCGCGGTGGTGCACCGCGTCCGGTTGCTGCTGCGCGGCGTACCGGTAGTCAAAGACGTAGAAGACGTAGAGCTGTGCATTCAGCACCGCACAGAGTGGTGTACCGATCAGCGGCAGTCGCTCAATGGCGGAGGAAAAGAGCGCAAAGGACATAGTCGCCAGCGCCTTAAACAGCACCTCGCTGATGACTTCGAGTTGAAGGACGACAGTCGCAAACGGGTCGGGGCTTGTGGAGATTGTCTGTGACTGATGCAACGATGCCGCAGCCGTGCCAGGTGCATGCGGGTGGCGGGCACCGGTCAAAGTCGAGGCGGCAGCAGCAGCAGCAGCAGCAGCTTTGGAAGCATCACCGAGTACCCAGTCCTGCAGCACTGCTGTCGGGCCCTTGTGCGTGACCATGCGCCACACTAAGTTTGTCGTGTGCCGTACGTACGGCAGCACAGAACGCAGAAGCGTCACGCACATGAGCAGCAACGAAGACGAGGGACCCCGTGCCTCGTACTGAATACCATCTTCACCGCTACCACCGCTGTCAGCGCTAGGATATAGAGGAATAAGTGAAAGCCATGGCAACGCCGCACTGGCTGCGGCTGACGGCGGAGGCGAAGTAGGCGGGGGGTGAGGAAAAGTAGCACTAGCGCCACTGCCACCACCACCCTCCATGGCTTTAGTCTTCGCAGACCCCGCAGCCGGCGCTTCGCGTAGCTCGGTGCCACGGAGCACCCACCCCTTGCGCACCAGCCAGGTTTCGCGGTAGAGCTGGTTAAACCACACGAGTCCGATGATCTGCAGAAGCGTGTAGAAGGGCCACTGGCCGACGTACTTGAGCATCCACAGACTCAGCCGCACCCACCACAGAAACAAGAGGAATATCAGGGTTGTGGTAAGGGACCTCGTTGCATAGGTGTCGTTGTTGCTGTGGGTGTCCGCTGAGAGACTCGCAACGGTGGCACCTGCACCGCTGACGGCCGAACTACGAGTCGACAAGGACGTTTTCGAAGCGAGGCAGTGTGATAGACCCATGTACATGAGCGTCAGAAAAGCAAGGGCAAGATTCGCCAGGAGGTTCTTGCGCAGGAGCATCCACAGCTTCGGGTCCCGCTCCAGTAAACTCCACGACGGCATCAAGAAGGTGCGGGCCAGACGAGGTGCATCAGGGCCACTCCCAGAGAGAAGCGCGGTCCGAAGCAGCGGCACAGGGAACCCTGGTGCTAGCGCTGTCGGAAGTGCACCTTCTGCAGCTTCCTTCTCAGCTATATCCGCGAACGATGCGAACGGGGGTGGCGGAGGTGACAGTCTTCTCTGCTCCTCCGTCACCTCAGCGACGTCGCGTGCGCGTCGCTTATCCAGCGCGGATGACCACACCAAAACAACGCCGAAGCTCTCTATGACGCCTTGGCAGAAGTTATGCACCTCCTGGCGCACCTGAGAGGCCACCATACTCGGTGGCATTAGAGAAAGCAAGAAAGCGGGCTAATGGTGAGGTTATCAGTTCTGGGGAAAGGGAGGGAGAGCGGAAGGAAGCAACTCAAGGGTTGCGAGAAACGTGTGTGCCTGAAATGGGCCGTGTATACGCTTTCGTGTGTACAGATGAACGGAGCGAGAGAGGCCGAGCCGGGCTTCCAGGATGGCGCGGAGGCTCGTAGAAGAAAGGAGCAAACGGTTTAACTGATGAACATAAACACAGGGAGAAGGAAAGAGAGGGGCTCAGCAGGTGGTGGAGAGTTTTTTAGGGGGAGGGGGGCACAAGCGTAGAGCTCCTGTCTTTCTTCTTTCTATTAGACAGTAGCCCACTTGCACGCCGCCGTCTGCAGCGCTGGAAGGACAGTCACTTCAACGGAAAAAATGTGGTGCAAAAATTACCGGGGTGTTCCTTTCTGCCCTCCCCCCCCCCGGTACACGCATGCGTGCGTATGAATAGTCGCCTTCTCGTAAGGGGAGTCCCCTCACGCACATTTTGCTCTCCATCACCACCACCGCCACCGCAATCACCATCCACCATCCACCCTGCTTCCTCCCAGAGCTACCATAATTTATGGGGAAGCGGGGGAAAAGAGGGGTGTGGGGGATGGGGCACTTTGGTAATTGACTCCACTAAGAGCTCCGCGTAAACACACCGCATACCCCAGCACACAAACAGAAGCACAGCTCCACATGAGAGCAAAACATCACGGCATACCTGCTCTCTGTGGTCGCTATCGCCGTCTCTCATCTAAGTCCACGCATGGCCCTCTTTCGAGTCAGCGAGCATCATAGCATCCGAACCGCAACAGCTGTCCCACGTTACCGTACGCTTAGGCAAACGCGCACGGCATTGTCCATCACTCGCGAATGAAGGGAAAGGAAAGAAGAAAAGAAACGCAGACGACCCCGCCACACTACCACAGACGCAAACATGACACACACACACATGGCTTACACGAAGCGGGGCGCACAGGCAGGAAAAGGGTGGGGGGTAAGAGGAAGGAGAACGAAGAGAAAGAGGCGCACAGCCCAGTGACTCAGCAACAGAAGGGGTCGTCCTGCCATGGCCATAAATTACGACACGGTGGGTGCAGCCAGCCCATAAATCAAGGAACACGCCCACACCCACGGCACCCGCAGGCGTGCAAACCGCATTGTCAGAGTGTCTGACTACATGGGGTGCGTGTGAGTGCCGTTCACGTATGTGCATGTTTGCCTCCCCGTGCGGCGCCTTCAAGCACACCTCACACAATGGAAGACAACACACAATAAACGAAAGAGAAGCACGGGAGAGGAGAGGAGAGATTCATCGCTTGCCGAAACAGGCGAGCCAACAAAACACAGCCAGGCGCCCACACCCACCCACCACACACCTCGCACCACCTCGCTCATAACTCATTCAACAAGACACCTAAAACCTGGTTCACGCCTCCATTAGGCGCAAAATGTTATCATAAAGAAATGACTTGATGGCCTCCGCGGAGGCCAGCGGAGTCGCGTCCGGGTAGGGCGACCCCTCCTTGCACTCCTCCTCCATCAGCATGGTGTGGTTTGACAACGTGGCACCCAGCGGCGGTGAGTTCAAGCCGGTATTAGTACCGCTTGCAGAAGCACCAACAGAATTTGTCACTGCAGAAGATGATGATGGCAGCGCGGCAGGGGCAGTGGTCGGAGGAAGGAGGTGACTCGATCCATCGCTACTGACTGTGATTGCAGCTGCGGAGACGCTGCCCAGCACTGGTACCGTCATTGGTGAGCTCGGGGACGGAGAAGCATCTGTTGGGGTTGAGGAACGACGCAGAATCACCTCCGGCAACGGTTGTGTCTGTCCAAGAGACTGTGAAGCTGTGAGACTTCGCAAAGCTGAGTTCGAGCCAGACGATGGAGACGCCAGGCCTCCTCCAAATGAACTGCCGGCAGCGGAGCTCGACGTCGAACCGGCTGGCAAGCCTGCGGTGCTCCCCGAGGGGACGGCTAGTGCTGCAGCGGTTGGTCGCGCTTCAGAAGTCAGGCAGCGCCGTAGCACCGCGCTCGTCCGCTGTGGCCACCGGACGCACGCCAGGTACAGCTCCCCCTCACGCACCGGCAGCTGCCTCTCATCCACCTCTAGGATAGGTGCAATGATGTACTCCTGCAAGAGCGCCAGGTCCCTGGCGTGATGACGGCGAAGTGCCGAGGTGTTATCTGCCACACACGGTGTTGGAGCAGGCGAGGGTGAAAAGGCTGCTGTAGCCACCGCGTTCTCAGCATCATTGCCACACCGCCGAGGCAAAGCCTTTGCCGGGGTGCCGGTCGGTGCGGGGGACGTGTGGCTCAGCGGAGCTGCCTTCGCCTCAAGCCCAACCTCCTTGTTGGCGTCCTGCCCGCCACCCCCAGGCACGCCACTGGTGTTACGCGCCGCTGTCGCGGGGGGTGGTGAGTCAGGCGCGGGTGGATGGCTGAGGATCGAGTCATAAAAGTACACTGTCGGCAACGGACGAGCGGCAGCGATAGGTTTGTGCGTGGCGGCAGCGCTTGCTAGTGAAGGGGTACCGCCTACGTGAATCCCGTGTACTCCGGTGGGAGCGTCGAGCTGGAGAGAGAGTCGGCCAGGTGCCGGCGGACTCGATGCCGCGAGCTTGGGGGATGTGCCGCCGCGCGACTCTGGCCAGCCATCTTCGAAGGCCATCGGTGTGCTGTCACTACGGTTGCTGAAGGTGCCGTGGCCAAGCCCGTGCAACGCGGCAGCCGAGTCAGGGTCGCCTCCGCCGGGGGCAATGCTCAGAGGTGCGGCCGCCGTAATACCCGACGAGTAGCGTGTAGGTAAGGTGTACTCGTCCATTCCGACAGCGCCACCAGTGTTGGGGTGAAACGCCGCAGGCGAGGACGTTACCCGGTCTCCGTCCACACTAAAAGGCGTTGTGTACGGACCATACGACGCTACCGCCTGCAACTGCGTCAGCTCCGACCACGCACTCTGTTTGCGTGCCTCTACCTCTGCGTAAAGCCACTGGCGCACCTCATCAAGCGCGTTGAAGCACTGCTGGTGCAGCTGCCGGTCAACGGAGCCGAACGCGCCGAGGACAACAAAGTAGCCGCCTCTCTCCAGCAGAGATGGCAGCTCACCGTCTGCCACGAGAAACGGCTTGATGGGGGGGAAGAGACGCGCCACTGGCGGATGCAGTGACACTGTATCGGCGGTCGAAACCAAGACATCCGCTTCTATGGCAGTCACTTTCGTCGGCGTATCAGAGACCGTTAGCCTCTCCGTGTGGGAATGCAGAGGCATGGCATCTTCGAGCCCGTCCGGGCTGCTGCTTCCCAACATCGGCGAGGGGTGCAACGAGAGACCGGTGTGCGGAAGTGCCCGCTGCTGCTTCTGCCGAAAGCCACTAATGCGCGACGCACACGCCTGCTGCTTCCAGCGTGACAAGCCGGGCATATCCTCTTGCTTGGTACGCCGCGTACGAGCCGACTCGCTCGGCCATGGAAACTCCTTGCCCTCCGGATCAGTGTAGAGGTGCATCTCACCGTGCAACTGCACCACTGTCCAAAGTCCCCCGTGTCGCTGCTCGCTCGCCGGCTGCGATATGGCGCCGATGTCGTACAAGGTCATGAGCGTGCCAACAGCGTCGCCGAGCTCACCCTCGACGTCGCCTCTGCCCCCAGCGCTGATGTCTCCTGTATGCACGGCTCCTGTGCACTCTGCGTTCGCAGGCTGCTGCTGCTGCTGCTGCTGTTGTTGCCCATAGGGCATCTCTACCACTACCATGCGCGGGAAGGACTTGACGTGAAAGATGTGGCGCGCCATGTCACTCGCGTGCTCCTGTAGCTGACGCTCCGGCTCGCTTTGGGCCACGTAGGGGGAGACGCAGAGCCAGTCCCCCGGCATATCGGCCATGGCAGAGCACACGGCCTGCAGCGACTCATCAGCACTGATGTAGATGACCTGCACGCGGCGGCGCGGTGTCGTATCGGGGGCGGTAGATTTGTCGACCACCACAGCCGCTTCATTGAGAGTACACGCACTTCGCATGCGCTCCCCCTCTTCAGATACGTTGCTGCCGTCAGCGTCGGCGCGAGTGAAGCTGGTGAAGCTACGCATTTCAAAGCGACTGCTAGCCTCTCCAAAACCACCAGCAAAGTCACCTACGCCGCCACTGGTCCAGTCGATCGAGGAGTTGCTGAATCCCTTCCAAGAAGCGAACGGAGCGACAGCGTCGTCCTCAGTGCTCAGCTGACTGTTGAGCCCGCGTATGTTCAGACCACTCAGACCTCCGCGCAAGCCCCCCGCATCGTCGCCATCGCCACCACGTCTTTTCCTGAAGTCCGGCGCTCCAGGCGATGCATATGCAGGCTCGTTGATGGTGCTGCACAGATGGCGCACTGCACGCACAAACTTCGCCATTCCAGGATGCCAGCTGGCACCAAACACGATCAGTAGATGTGTGCACAGGCTGAATTTCACTGCTGCCTCGCGCGGCCACTTTTCAAGCAATTTTTCTATGATCTGCTGGCTCGCAGTGTCCAGTAGCGACGGTTGTGGTGGTACCTGGGTGGTAGGCAGCGGCAACTGCGGCTGAGAGGGCAAACCATGTGAGGCGGCCAATCGACGTGCATTGGTGTTGTCGATGCTGTTGGCAAGCGACAGGGACGGAAACACTAGACTCTCGTTCGAGGCAGCCTGCAAGGACTGGCACACGGCCCCCTGCGTCAGGGGCGCAACAAGAGGCTGCTCATTCGTCTTTCCAAGCTCTGAAGACGACAGGACCGTGTTGTTGGATGACTGACGCGCTCGCTCTCGCACCTCGCTCACCGTCACCGTGCAGAAGGCAAGGCGATGCAGCGGGTCTATCGGTAAGCGGAGGCCCGACCACGTCAGCGCCGAACTGTCAGCGAGCGTGGTCAGCTCCAGCTGCAGTGCCGCCGCTCCCCGCACCTCACCACTCTGCAAAAAGAGGCTGTTGTGCGACATGGCGCCAGATTCCGGCCCGCACGCCACTGCAGCCTCTGGCACCCCAGAGACAGACATGCTGGCCGGCCTACTGCTGCGACCTACTTGCCGGTGCACCATAGATAAAGGCGCCATCGCAGCTGCGGCGGGCGTTCTAGGTGGCACGGCCAAGTGTCGCGCGCCTGCTGCCCCGGCTGATGATAATCCCGTTGTTCGGTCAAACCCACTCAAGCCCTCCCTAAAGTCCTCCCCGTCGCCGCATCGCCTCTCACCGAGTGATGCTGTTGCGGTCGCCCTATGGCTGAGCAGGCGCAAGGAAGGCAACGGCGGCGAGGAGTCAGTCTTGTCCCTCTGCGGCGCACTTTCCTTCACCCTCCGTGAGTCGACGGAGGTGGCAGTGCCTACACTCGTCGTCATCAAGGACGGCGGTTGGTACGCCATCAGCGGCTCCGCCAGCACGCGATTCCACGGAAATGCCGAAGAAAACCCTGGCAGCGGCGCTGGAGAAGGCGACGGTGGAGTTGGTGGGGTCCCAGGCGTGGCTGCTATGAACCCCTCCGCCGTCTTTACGTGCGCCACTACCCCAGACGTGACGGCATTTGCAAGCGGCACCGCGGGGGCCAGCGGGACTTGCATAGTGGGTGCCCAGTTCTTCGCTTCCTCCTCTCCAGCAGCAGAAGGTGCGGCCCCTTCAGACGTATGGGTGCGGCTCGTCTGCATCTTGCCCAGCCCAGTGAGCAAGACCATCTCCGAGTCCATGTCACTCACTGCAAGCACGCCGGCAACGTCGCCCCTGTAGGTCTTTGGGTCCCAACTGGGGAACGATGTGTGGTCCTTCGTCATGCATACTTTGGCGAGAGAGAAAGCTGCCGGGGGCGTTGCAGTGGACTCACTCCGCTGCAGCGCTGGCATCGAGAGTGGTGGGGCCAAGGGCTTAGCCATGAGGCTGGTCGATTTCTCACATATCCCCCCTGACCTCTGCCGGGTGTTGCTGCTTTCATCCCTGAAGGCAGCGCGGGACGTCGCTGCAATACCCAATGCCCGCTCCTCGGTCCCCATACCTCGCTCATCATCCTGATTGTCCCTCACCTCCCCTCGACCAGGGCTCATTATAGACTGCCGTGTGCCGGCAGAGAACCCGTTGCTGCTCATGCTCGTGTTGGGGAGCAGAGGCGATACGGTCACTGCAGAGATCGATGCTGTCGCTGGTGTCGTAATCGAGGGTGCCGAGAAAGCACTACTCTCCTCCACGTAACGCGCTGTCGTGGCTACTGCCTTCACCGGGGTGGGCTCAGCGGTGGGAATTTGCGGATCATGCACAGAGAAAGAGCTCTCATAGCGGCAGATGGAGCCGGAGAGGCTCATGCTACGCCCCTCAGGCATGCCCACCGGGCCACTCGTGGCCTTGTCGCCGTCGTCAACAGCAAGCTTGACGGGTACTTCCAGAGGATTCGTGTTGGAGTGGTCCGTCACCGTGGTTCCGTCCGGAAACAGTGTCGTCGTCGGCGACGGCGAGGCTGCTTGCGATTCCGTCACGCGTGACACGCGCAGCTGCGGTGACAACAGTGACTTCGCTGCCACCCCTAATCCGTTGATGCTGGCCTCGTCTTGAGGGAATGTCCGGAGAGCGGACGCCTGTTGTGAAACCTCGCTGGTGTGCGGCGACGTAGACGACACGCTCACTGATGTTCGCACCGCTGCAAACGTTGATGCGTCTCCCGCGCTGACGTCGAGTGATGCGGCCGCCTCTATTGGAAAAGCGGTAGAAACAGCGGCATGCGCTACGGATGCCTTCGCGATGCTGGCGTCCACCTCATCAACATAGCGCGCCAGCTCATCCTCCATGTACTTTAGCGCCTCCACCGTCACTACATTGCCAGCCGGGTCGACGAGCACTACGGCTGGCCAGGACTGTATGTTGCAAATCTGCATGACTCTCCGATAGCCGTCGTTGCTCTCCACCGAGTACCACCCGCCATAGTACGGGTTCTGCGTTAGCTCGCTGTCGAACGAAATGTTGTCAGGGTTGAACCACACATCCGGCTGGCAATCAAGAAGGTGGCGAAGGACTGAGCTGAGTCGCTGTGCGGCCACTGCATCAGAATTGTCAAGGCTTCCCCTCAACAACTCGCGCAAGGCTGTCGCAGCAGTAGCGCTGTCCTCGTCTGCGCAAGCCTCAGGCTGGGTCACAAACGGGTCGCCGGTGTTGGGGAATAAATGTGCTGCGGAGGAGGAGCGCGGAGAAGCCATGACGGAGGGAGTGATGGACAGGTAGCCACTACCGCCAAAGGAAGCGCTAGGGGGCATCAAGCTTCCACGCGCGCCCTCAGAGACGCTGTGGGTGGACAAGGACGCGGGCGCAGGGCTGTACGCGAACGTGCGGTTACCGCTAGGCGGAGGAGAAGCCGAGCCACCCGCCCCGCCACCGCCGCCTGCAGTGGACCCGGGAGAAACCGAAACCGTGCCACCGTGCCCGTCCGCCGCTGCAGAAACATTACCGCTACCACCAAGGGTGGAAGTCCCCAATATCCCGCCCGCGTTGCTGCGGACTGGTCCTTCCGTCGTGTACTGCAGCTCCAAAACTGCGACGGGAACCGGCCCAACGGCCGCCGTATCCAGTTCGGTGTGGCTCTCCAGGAAGGACATGCCGATTGTCCTCTCTTGCGCGGGGCTCTGGTGCGCCAGGTAGTGCAGGAGGAGGCAGTAGAACAGGAGAAGCTTCTGCTGCGTGCTCGCAGCGGCAGCAGCAGCGCACACGACTGCCTGTCGGGCCGCCGCACCGGAGCCGCTGCCAGCACCACCGGGTGAAATATGGTGATTGCTGAGGTGGTGTCCGCCAACAGTCGCTGTCGATGTGGATGATGAGGACTCCACAGACTTGTTCAGAGGTGTGGAGAAGTTTGCTCGTCCGCCGCTGGTGGACATTGCATGAGGGCTCACACTGGCCATGAAGTACGAAGAGGACGACGTGCTGGCGCCTAGACGCGGCTTTGAAAGATCCATCTGAGGGCTTTGCACCAATGCCGATGTCTGGTGCGCACGCGCGCCACTGGGACCGGCACTACCGCCCCCACCCGCTGCGCCGCCAGGGCTAATCGCCGCCGCAGAGCCGGCGCTACCCCACAACGCCGCAGCGGAGGCCTCGCCAGGCCGGTGAGGCGAGGGCAGATACAGCAGCACGTACTTACCTGCAATCACTTTGGTAGGCACAATGTGCTCTAAACGTTGTGGCCGAACGGCAGGGCGTCCCACGGCAGCGACTCCTGCACCGCCTCCGCCAGTTGCGTTCTGCACCGCATCACTGGCGTTAAGTGGTGTAGACAGGCCCAGGACTAACGGGCTCAGCGCAGCGCCTTCACGAGGAAAAGAGAGCGTTTGGTCACCAGCAGCAGCAGCCGAAGGAAGGAGCTGCATGCCGCCGGCTGCCAGGGACAACGAGCGACGACGGGAGCCCGACAAGTACGACGGTAGCGTCATCGTAGGGGCGCGGTCGACGCCTGATGTAAGCGCACGTAGTGGAAGTGGCGGCGAGAGCGGCTCTCCCTCAACACTTCCGCCGTGCCTGAACGGAGACGTAGTCTTGATGGCTTTCGCTTCCTTGACCACTGGTGCGTCCTTCGCCGTAGGGAAGACGAACATCACCTGTGAGCGACGGTTGTTGCCAGCTGTAGGAGTGGGAAGATCCTCCCACGTCGCGGCGGTGTCATCGTTGTCGTTGTCACTCTCGGTACCAGCCGCATCCGGCATCACCGGAACGCCGGCCAGCGAGTTCATCGCGAATGTCCCGGAGTGCAAAAGTAGTGCCTGTGTGTGTTGCAGAGACGAGGCACCGGGATGCACTCCCGACGTGTGGAACGGCTCATACCGTTTCGTGGCGTAGAGCACGCCTAACACGTACTCCATTTCTAGCCTATGTGTCTCTTGGGAGCGCTCAGCCGAGATGCCCGCAGTGTAGATGCGTGTGGGAGCTACGGCAGGCGGGTATGCGAGTGAAAGGTGGGATATGAAAGAGCTGCTCCTACGTGCTGCCTTGAGTGAGTATGACTACGTGATGCTCACCTTCCCCCAAGTGCTCTCTCTCTCTGTGTGACTTGTCCTCTCCCGGTGCACGAGGGCGGGGGGAGGAAACAAAGAGAAGAGGAGGTGGTGACACGAGTGGGAGTGGGGGAGGAGGGGAAATCAGCGAAGAAGAAGGGCGAGGTGGCAAAAGCGTCTGTGGTTCGCTCGCCCTGCAGACCCTCTAAGACAGTGAAAAGACTGAAGACGCGGAGTGGCAGACAATGGTTTGGGTCTGGGCAGAGTGACAAGACGGCAAAGTCTTCAGAGAGTGCGCTTCTCGCTGTCGCTGCGATGGTGAGCCGATAAGAAAAACGCCCGAGGTGGGTGGTGAAGTGGGGAAGGGGATCGACACGCTTCGTCGTGCACAAAGACAGAGGGGGGGAGGGGGAAAGGGCTGTGGAGAACACTGGCGAGAGGGGGTCTATGGAAAAGAAAGTGGAAAGCGAACAACAGAGGACGCGAAGACAATACGTGAAACACGCACACTCGGCGCACAGGAGGAAGGGGGAGAGAAGGCGGGGGGACACAAAAATGCTACCAAAAAGCTATCAGGAGAAGAGAGAAGGGCGTGGAGAGAGCAAAAAGGAGAGACGAGTGCGCTGCAGTAGCTTACCCGTATCACTTGGATAGAAAATGATGCCTTCGTTGACCGAGCGAGAAGGAGGGAAGGCAGAGCGGTACATGAAAAAGGGGTGCTGCAAAAAATCTTGGGTGCGGCTTACACCACAGTGACCTGACGCACCAACACCCTCAAGCATCAAGACAAAGAACAAAACAACAGAAGAAGCACGCGCCAGCCACAGCGGTGACGACTATGGGGTGGCACTCGCGTGTCTTTGCACGTGTGTGGCACGCGGGAACGGGTTCTGGGGGAAGAGTCGACTCTTCCGGACGGAACACCGTAAAGGTGCGAAAGAGAGGCAAAAACAAAAGTAAAGACAAGGCACTGCGTGACACGAGAAAGATATACCCATGTTTGTGTGTGCGTGTGTGTGGGGGGGGGGGGGGGGCACAGAAAGGTGCGGTGTTTGAGAGAGAGAAAAAGAGAGGGAATGGGAAAACGTGAGGGCAGCAGAGCCAATGAGTGGGTGTCAGTGAAGATCAACGCGTGACACGCGAATGGTCACAGCAACAACTTCATGTATAGCACATCAATGCGTTGTAGTGCTCACGCTCACCCCTTCTTCACCGAAAAATGCAAAAGCTCAGCTATACTAAGCGCGCGTCGGCTCATTACACAAGAGCAGCACAAAGACCGAGATGCACAGTTTTCCTGTTATCTGCGGCTACTCTTTCCTTCTGTCTCCGGCCTCTGCGTAGGTGTAGGTGTAGGGCGCGGCACGCTCCCGCCTTGACGGATTACGGCATACTGCGGGGGATGCACTTTCTTTCGTTTCCTTTCAGGTGGGCGCCACGGCGACGTCGAGTTTCCAGTGATGTACATCAGAAGGTGTGCGCCATTAAGGCGACAGCTATGAAATGGGAAGGGAGAGGCGTAAAACACGCACAAAGCACACAATACGTAAGGAAAGGAAAGGCAGGTAGTCGTGTAGAGAGAGAGGGAAAAACACAGAAGATGAGAGAAGGTGCGCTGAGAGAGGGATAAGAAGACGGAGGAGAGGCAGGGGGGGGGGGCAAAGCCTGCAGAAGAAATGAAAGCGCGAAGGCCAAGAAGATGTGTCCTGCTCCCACACACAGAGAAACAAAAACTGCACACGCAGCGTAGCACACCATTCGAATATGCTGATATGCATTGATGTATAAAAACATCAGCACGCATATCTACATAGCAAGGGAGAGACGTAGCGGGGCAGCCACAAAGACAGAGACCTCCATGCAACGCGAGACGGAGAAAGCAAACTTCTCTCGCTGGGATGTGTCTCTCGGCAGCCTCTCCCGCATCGCCGTCGTGTCCCTCCACGCCCTCCCCCCCTCGCGCAAAATAAAAGCGCCATCTCCTTTCCCTTCTTCACTGCCTTCAGACCTTCTCTGTTGCATCAACGAGGCCTGGAACAGAGACTGAGAAAGGGAAGAAGACCCGGGGGGGCGCTTGCGAGGCATGAGCCCAGCAGAGGTGCTTGCAGACACACACACGCGCTAAAAGGACAAGCGAAATGTACATGGTGAATAGGGCGAAGAGCAGGGGAAACAAGGCACATCCCTACATGCCAGCCCGAGGAAAAGAGAAGACCCGAGAAAGGCAATGAAAGAAAAGAAGATGGCGATGTTATCCGCATGTGTGTGTGAGTGTTGCGCCGCCGTACCTGCATGTCACCGCTCTGCATCTCGGACACACACACACACACACAGAAATAAAAAGATGCAAGAAGAGGGGCATTGGTGGATGCAGCGGTGGAGAAAGCAGCAGCCTTCCAACTGCAACGGCGAGAAAGAGAAACGAAAATGGCAACACTGCAAAGCAAAGACCCCCCCTCGCCGCGTCTTCCTCATTCGCCTCGCTCTCTTGTCATTTCTGCCGTGTCAAACACGCGCAAAGCGGAGCACGAGGTAGGCAAAGGCCTCGAAGCTAAGCCAGCCATTGTTCGCTAACTGCGCCCCGTCTCGCTCAAGTGTCGCGTACTCTGTCGGAACACCCAGGTCGCGCTCCAAGGACTCCATGCAGCGCTGGAACTCCTCAACGCTCAGGACGCCACGCCCACATACATCCAGCTCCTCAAACCACTCGCGCAGTTCCTCTTCAGTGATCGGGAAAGGGGTGGCGTTCAACACGGATTTCACGCCGTCTTGCGGCGATTGAACCTCCGCCAGCGAGGTCGGCTGCGTCGTCGAAATGTATCCAGGCGAGCTCATTGCGAGGCGCACGGTCTGGTAGGCGTTGCTGCGGTATGGTGCGGCCGGCCTGGTCGACGATGCGTGAAACGGCAAAGCGCCGGTGTACATAGGCACCACTGCGCTCTCGCCGCTCTCGGCTTGCGCCGATGCCTCCAGGGATGCGGCATCACCCATCTCACGCTCCTCCGCTGCTGGTTTGGCAGCAGTCTCAAACTGAGCTGAGCTCCATGCAGTACCACCTCCTGCATCGGCGGTGGTAGGGATGTTTGGAGTGGTGGAGTTTACCACACTCCCACATGCCGTGCTCCGCCGGCTTTTCATGTTCTCGTGCAACCTTTCATAGAGAGACATCTTGCCTACACGGATGGGAACGCCTTCCGGCTCACCAAACATGCCGCAAGTATGGAGAATATCCTCCAGTGTGCATGGCGGTGGTGTCGCCTCTCCCGGCGTTTCATCACTCTTTGACTCGCGAGGGGCGGCTATGTCAGAGATCAGCCGCTGCACATACGCAGGATCGCGTGCCTGCACTGCTTGCAGACGCGGGGTTGTGTAGCGTACCCACACCTCACCGGCCTTGCTCGCCGTCAGCGCCGCTGTCTGTTGCTCCTCGTTGTACCGCTCAAGCTCTTGCATAAAGGAAACCTGCTCCACAGGGAGAAACACCTGGTAGTGGCTCAGCAACGTTGTCACTCGCTCCTTGCTGGCCGCGTCCAAGCTGTCAAACAAGCGCGGTTTCTGCGTGGCCGCGGCTCTGGCGGCTGACCCGACTCCTGCGGTAGTGGCGGCAATCATCGTTTCCTCCCCCTTTGTGTCTTGTGTACACGAACGGGAAGCACAATCACACTTTACTGGCGTCAGCTGCCGGAGAAGCGAACGCAGGAGCAGCACGAATGCTACGTGCGTATAACATGAAAGGGAAGGACAAGAAAAATAGCGGTAGAAGGGGGAGAACGGGTGGATCGGCAAAAGGGGGAACAAACACATACACGCGCAGCTCGAGCAAAAGATGCGAGTATCAACGCCCCAAACAACGACATGACAACCCCTCCTTCTCCATAACCTCACTCAGTCGCGTGTCTCTGTACCAGAGCCAACGAGTGCACGTCCTACCAGGCGGGTCTGCGCAAGGGAAGGAAGCGTGAGAGTCGGAGAGACGTGTTAAGGCGGCGCACGCAGCATAGAAAACCCGCTAACGCGCGCAGCTCCCTGATCCGCAGGACTGCAGCAGCGCCGCTCGCCGGTGGAAGTCGGTCGCTGTTCGTTGGCTTACCTCTCTGTCTGCATTTTCAGTGCGCACAGTGAGGCCCACACGCACACGCACACGCACACACGCACAGATGCACAAGCAAAAAAAGGAGGTCACTAGGGGCCACTGTGCCACCACCCAAGGAGCTAGAAGGGTGTGGGGCGTAGTGAACGGCAGCGACAGCATCGCCGAGACGCACCAGGAAGCAAAATATTTCTAATACGCTGTTACGGTGGCACACAAGCACACACGGACTAAATAGAAAGAGGCACAAATCGAGTGGGAGGCGGGTCCCCGCACAAATGTGTATGCGTGAGCGGGCACCTCCGCAAGTCGCACAAGAGAGAGAGAGGAATAAAGATGCAGAAAGCACAAGAGAAGCCATAGGAAAAAAAACCACAATTGCCGAGGAGAAGCCGTGACAAGCCGATACAGTGGACCTAGAAGGGCGAATAGCAGCATCGGCCACCGGCAGTAACAGCAGCAGCGGGGAATCACAGTTGTACGCACCACAAGCTGGGAGGGGAAAGAGGGCGTATGAAGCTCAGGCTGCGGCGCAGCTCCCAGCTGACAGCCACGGCAAGCGCGCGACGCGCAGGCCCGCTGGCACCGCTGGATGTGAACGGTAGCGATGCCGGTAGTCGGAGACAGGAGAAGAAGAACAAAGAGGCGAGGCAAGGCTTACGCCTGCGCTAGCGTATACAGCCGCTCACCTCGAAGCTCTGCTGCCTAGCTTAGTCCCTCCACGGGAACTGCTCGCCCTCGGGGTCCTGCGTCAGCGCGTGGCGCGCGCCCGTCGTCACGACATCACCAGTGTCTGCGCACACGCCGATCACCGTCGGGATCGACCCCACGTTAAACGTCTTTGTCAGACTCTCCACAAGGTGACGTTGCGAGAATGGAATCGCAAGCCACGGCATCTTCGCGTAGTACCCGTTGAAGCCCTCCTCCTCCTCGTCCCATGTCACAAGTACGACCTCGAAGTTCTTCGAATCATGGTACTTCTCGTAAAATTCAACCAGCAGTGGCGTGAAGCCGCGGCACGGTGGGCACCAGCTCGCTGAGAAGTAGAAGAACACAGTCTTTCCGGAGAGCGAGCTCACGCTCACCTCCGATTGCTGCTTCTGCAGTGTCACCACACCCGGCAGGTGCTTGTTGAGCCCGGACATGACTGCGTGCACGGAGAGCGGACTTTGTGGTCAGCTTTCGGTGGAGGGTATCACTGATGTGAGCGCGTGGGTAAGCGTGCTTTGTCGACCACAGGGTGGTTCGGGTGTACTGAGAGTGGCGGTGTTTGCGGTGGGAGTATTCTTCGAGTGGGAAGCAAGGGCGCGGCGAAAGCTGGTTAGTTGCACACACACACACACAGGCGCCGTCGGAACAGTTGTGAGTGAACAGCAGGGAAATGAGAGAGGTTAGCGAAGATGACGTTGAGAGACGACGAGGTGGCGTCATGCTTGCATGATGATCGTCTCACAAAGGCGTTGGGCGTGAGTTTAATAGAGCCTCCTTGCAATGCTGTGGAGCTGTTTCACAGATAGGGAGAAGACTGCTTGGGGGAGATAAGGTGATCGTGATGCACGGCCATTCAATATATTTTGAGCAGCTCTCACCCTCCTCTTCCTCATCGTGCCCCTCACCTGTCTTTTAGAGCTACAAAGGGCAAGGTACTGGTTCATGCGCGGCGATGACCAACTGGGCCGAGGTCTCCTGTGAGCCTCGCAGTAACGTTGAATGTGTGCTGTTGAGCAACCTATCCCTAACTTCTGTGCGTGTACACGCACAAACTCGAGGGCGTAGCTCTCCATTCTGCGTGTACGTGCATGTGTGTGTGTGTGTGGGTGGGTGTGGGTGTAAGGGTCGTTGCGTAGTTCTTACCTTCCGAACTTCGGTAGGTTCTCGCTGCTTCAAAAAGACGTCTCTCGTGTGCTCAGAAATGTCGCCTACCGGTCCTCTCCCTCACACATCTCACTACGTAAAGGATGACAACAGTCATGATAGAAACGCGCGCGCTTCATTTTGCTGCTGCAGTGGTGTCAGCTGAGCAGGCCTCAGGCTGTTTGGTGCCCTTCCCGTACAACTCATTTTTTCTCTGCTTCGCTGACCCTTCATGTGTAGAAGAGCGGTATGAGCTGAGGCAGAAACCGGCGCAGAAAGCCCATGAAGAGCAAATAAGAAGGAAAACGAGAGGATACAAAATCGAATCATGTAGTGCTTCTTAGTACTTTGGCGAGGCGCTCGCCTCCCCACTGCGTCCTCGCTCTCTCTCTCTCTGTCTGTCTGTCTCGCTTTCTCTCTTTACCTCTACTGCTGATAGGGCAGAGATGTGGAGGAGGGCTGGGGAGGATGGGGGGAGTCGGTGAAAGGAGGAAGAGAGGAAGGAAGGGCGAAGAAAAAGGGGGAGAAACAACCACAAAGAGAACCAAAGAGTTGTAAGGCCTGCACAGACAGCGACACGAGAGAAAGCGCGCCCGAGAAGAGAGAGCTTGGGAGGGGGAGGGAGGGGGGCAATCGCTCACACGAGACCCCAGCACGGGAAATATATATAAGTAGGAGGCAAAAAAAGAAAAGCAAAAGAAGCGAAACAAAGAAGAGAGATCAACACAGAGAGCGCGCGATCTCACTAGAAACCACGAGGAGAGACAGACAGACACACGCACCTACATGTCCGCACAAGAGAGCAGTAGAGGGGGGCTTGTGCCTTTCTCCTCGTTTCCTTTGCGCTGTGCCTGTTTGACAATGTATGGGATGACTGTGCGTCCCTCTTCGGAAGGGCCACCTCTCCTCCTCTCTGCTTCGCCTTTCCCGCTACTGTTCTCTAGCAAAGTCGCCCAGTCCACGGCTACACACACACACACAGAGGGAGAGAGAGACCGGAGAGAAAAAAAAGAGACCATCGTAAAAATTGGAAAAAACGAACCTCGAAAACACGACATGTACGTACGAAAGAGAGACAAGAAATGAAAAAGGCGAAGAGGAACGGAGGGCCGGGGCAAGGCTTACGCCTGCGCTAGCGTATACAGCCGCTCACCTCGAAGCTCTGCTGCCTAGCTTAGTCCCTCCACGGGAACTGCTCGCCCTCGGGGTCCTGCGTCAGCGCGTGGCGCGCGCGCGTCGTCACGACATCACCAGTGTCTGCGCACACGCCGATCACCGTCGGGATCGACCCCACGTTAAACGTCTTTGTCAGACTCTCCACAAGGTGACGTTGCGAGAATGGAATCGCAAGCCACGGCATCTTCGCGTAGTACCCGTTGAAGCCCTCCTCCTCCTCGTCCCATGTCACAAGTACGACCTCGAAGTTCTTCGAATCATGGTACTTCTCGTAAAATTCAACCAGCAGTGGCGTGAAGCCGCGGCACGGTGGGCACCAGCTCGCTGAGAAGTAGAAGAACACAGTCTTTCCGGAGAGCGAGCTCACGCTCACCTCCGATTGCTGCTTCTGCAGTGTCACCACACCCGGCAGGTGCTTGTTGAGCCCGGGCATGACTGCGTGCACGGAGAGAAAGAGGGGAGAAGAGAGAGAAAACCGATGAGCTCAAACGGGAAAGGGCAGTGCTTGTCTGTGGGCGACGAGGAGACGGTGAGAACGTGAGAGGACGCGTCAGTAGGGATGCTGAAGTCCTTTGCTGTATGAAAGAGAGAGAAGGAGTAAGTGGTGGCGGGGGCTGCGAGCAGGAGGCCAGGATGGGATGCGTTGCGATGGCACCCGTTTGTGGGTGTACCACGTCCGTACAAAACACAGCCAAGGTGTGATGTCCCGGCAACAGTGGAGGGAGCGGAGGGAGACGGCAAGGAAGCCCAGTACAGGCACAGGCGCATGAATAAGAGAGAAAGAGAAAGAGATGCAAGAAGCGAGAGAAGGCCGATGAGGTGAAGAGTCCGGATGGGGGGAAGGGGAGACTGGGTGGGCTGATTTCAATGGAAGCGACCTGCGAGGATTGTCTGACGTTGCATTTTCCTCCTCCCCACGCGTGCTGCATTCCGCAAGGAAGTGAGACGGGTGCTTGAGTCCTCCTTCACCAACACACCGTGTGATATACGAGCAGCGGATTGTTCGGTACACATGAGAGTGACAAGCGTACAGCGAGCAAAAAACACCACACGATGGCTCTTCCTTCCCTACACATTCTCGCTGATTGACGAGCCGTGAGTACGTGGGTTCGCAGAAGCCCACATAAGCGCACTCACTGCCTCTCCCATTTTGTGTCTCGCATCAGCACCTGGTTTCGACGAAGTACCTACGGAGGTAAAAATTGACTACACGCATAGTCCAACTGAGCACTTGCCTTTGGGCTCTTCCCTCTCTCCCTCCCTACCACTATCTGGTCTAACCAAACCTCCGACTGGGACATATTTGCTGATCATCCACACCGGGGCAGACGGTAAACTTCTGTTCTGTGTATACGTGAAGATTCAATGTAGAGGGTGGGGCGCGTCTTGGCTCAACGGTGCACAACAAAGAGCATTAACATAACAGGAATAGGCCCCTAAGTGTACTTGCGTCCGTGTAAATGCACAAGAGCATTGCAATAGTGATCGCTGTCAGGAGTGAAATGGTGGGGAATGACCAACAGTGGTGAGGGGAGTTGACGAGTGGGGGGTGTCGGTGATGAGGATAATAATAGTCCTTGTTGACCGCGCTTGGGCTCATGCCAATCTCCCTCAAGGAAAGCTACCAAGATAAAGAAAGAGAAAGAAGCATCCTCAAGATGAGCATCTTCTAGAAGACGCATACGAAGCATGTGCGTGAGCAGGCGCACACCACCACTATCACTTGCTGCTGAGGCATATACCCCATCTTGCCTTCACCCTTCCCCAGAACTGGTGCATGTGGTACACCTTTTCATATCTACTCATCTACTCCGAGACGTTGGGCCACGGAAACTCCTTCCCCTCGGGGTCCTTCACAACCATGTTGCGCGCCTGCGTCGTAAGGATCTTGCCTGTGTCCGCCTCAACGCCAATCAGAGTCGGAATCGACTCTACCTTGAACCCTGTCCTGAGAAACTCCATCCCCTTTCGATCACTAAAGGGCAGCGCCAGCCACGGCATCTTCGCGTAGTATTCCTTGAAATCATCAGCTGCCTCGTCCCATGAGATCAGCATCACCTCGAAATTCTTCGCCTCCGCGTGTGCCTTGTAGAACTCAACGAGCTGCGGAGTAAAGCCGCGGCATGGCGGGCACCAACTCGCCGAGAAGTAGAAGAAGAAAGTCTTACCAGCCAGTGTTGGCAATGTGATGTCTGTCGCCGAGCCCCTGAGGAAGCTCTCAGTGTAAGGGAAAAACCTCTTCAAACCCGACATGGCAGCAAGGGCGTCAGGCACGGACAACAAGAGGGAGAGAGAGAGACAGACAGACAGACAGCAGGAGGAGCTGAGGCGCAGGGGTTGGAGGAAGAGGAGGGAGAGCACAAGGTTCTAGGTGGAAAGAGAGCAGTGGACGCGTCCGCGCTGAACAAACAAAGTAGAGAGAAAATAGAGGGCACACGAGGAGGCGTAGAAGGATGCGAAGCAGTCACAGCTGAATAGAGCGGAAGAGTAGGCTCTTAATTTACTACAGGTCGGCGTGTGCGGCACCCGCAAGCAGTAAGTCGATGGAGATGCTATAGTACGTTTGTGCGTAGCTGTGTGAGCGAGGGGTGGGGGGGGGGTAATACGTAGTGCTGGAATACACAGGATGAAAAATAACGAACAAACAGAAGCGCAGATGACCGTGTGCTGTGCTGTGGAGTGAAGTGGATGGGCGTGCGTCTGCTTCGGTGAAGGTGCTGGGGGAGAGAGAGAGAGGCTGTGTTTTACGTGCAGTTATTTGAGGTCGTGAGACACTGAAGAAGTACGACACAGACTCGCACGCACACACACACACACACACGATCAACAGGGAGGAGAGGATTTCAGGAAGGAAGAGAACAACGGCGAGATCCACGCAGTGAACGATGGGCATCACCGTGACAGCGGCGGGCAATCGCAGAAACGCACACGCACACGCAACGCGTCAACTGTCATTGAATTGCTCTACCCTGCGAGGTACATAATGTACAGCGCAGAGGGAAGGTATAGAGGCTTCGATGTCCAGCTTGGCGTACGCATGCGCACGCGTACCACTCCTCTCAAGAGCAAAGGGGCCTCGTTGCGCGTGTGCGTGCCCACGCGTGTGAAAACAGCAACAACGCGTCTTTCTCTCCGCGACGACTGGTCCGATTTGTTCCTGTCGATTGCCTTACGTGCAGCGGGTACATGCGTTTGTATGTGCGTGAGCGTGTGGGCATGCGGAAGAAGGCGAGGGAAGTTACATGCACGACAGCTAGTGCTGCCGCCGCCTTCTCATTCGCTCAGTCCCTCCCCTCCCTTTCTCCTCGTCCCGAAAGGTCTGACGAGGGTGCACGCCGACGTTGACACACACACACACACACACGTGCGTGTGTACGCACTAGTACAGGTGCGCCTATGCCTTACGCAAAGCGAGGGCTTCTGGGGGTTTGAAGGGAGCATCAACGAGTAAAGATGAAGGTGACCAAAAAGAGAGAGAGAGAGCGAGAGCGAGAGACAACAATAACAACGTCAACGGTTTGCACGAGACAAGCAGCTGACACGAAGTGCAACACAACAAAACACGGAGGGAGGGAGGGTGGAGGTGGTGGAGGTGGTGACGGTGGTGAAGGTATACCACACAATAATCTCCGACGAGAAAAAAAAGAAAGAAAAAGGAGGCGTCGACTTCGAGACACGCACACGCACACACACGCACGTGCAGAGAGAGAGAAAGAGGGGCACACGCACCAACCCCTCTTTTTGCTTCCATCCCATTAGGACGTGGGGAAAATGCACCTCGCTGCGTTGAAAAGGCTCGTGCACAATCACGCAGACGTGCGCACGCATGCGTGTGCGCTGGCTTTCTTCGCTTGAGGTGCGTAGACATCGAGAAAAGAGAGCCTTTGGATGATTAAAGTAAATAAAGCCATAGCCGCTCGATCAAGAAAAAAAAACGCGCGCCGATTACGATAGCGATTGCCTCACACACACACACCACCACCACCACCTTTTTCATTTTGTGAGTTCCCCCCGTCTCTCTCATTCTCTGCCAATTCTTTACACACATACATAGAAGCGTTCTCGTCCTTCCCTCTATTCCCTTCCTTCAGCTAGTCTGTGCGTGTTTACTTCGTTCCCCCAAGTACTTCTCTGCGCTAACTCGCTGCTCCACCACGTAAAGCAGCTAATATCCTTTGATGGCTCTATGCAGATGGCGAGCTCGTGTTTCGTTTTGGGGTTGGAATGAGAGAGGGAGGCAACAGTAGCCGTTGCTAACGCAGCGACAGTGGCGATGGTGGTGGTAGTGAAAGAGCAAGGCAGGAATGACCCTAGAAGCGATGTAGTCA
Organism: Leishmania panamensis; assembly: GCF_000755165.1. NCBI lineage: Eukaryota > Euglenozoa > Kinetoplastea > Trypanosomatida > Trypanosomatidae > Leishmania > Leishmania panamensis. Next base: position 446,717 of record NC_025875.1, on the reverse strand, counting down.
CACAAGTGGAGAGGGGCGTAGGGAGCACGGTAGGGGAGAGGGGAGAAGAAAAAGTCAAGGCACATGGGCTCGCCGGCACGCATGAGTATATCAATATTCAGATACAGTGAGGCAGAAACAAGCCCACACACATGCAGAAAGCTAAGCCATGACTGAACACACCACTAGCAGCTCCAGAGCTGCTCCATAGAGAGCAAGCAAGAAACACTGCAACCACGAACAAGTGAAGTCGACGCCAATGTAACCGACAAGACACGTGCGCGCCTCACGCAAGCACCCACGTTGTACTCTACAGAGAGAGAGTCACAAAGCGAGAGAGAGAGAGAGGAACAAATGAACAAGAAAAGAAATGAAGAAAAGAAGAGAGCGGCTGCGAGAAATCAAGGGTAACGGGAAAACGCCAAAAGATGAAAGTATGCGAAGGCGAGACAACACGCATAGGACGTACACCTTTCAACTGGAACAAGCACGCGTGATCATCTGATAAAAACTCCGAGTGGGTTCTATGGTGTGCACGAAACAGCGAGTGTGTGTGCGCGTGCACAGTGGGGGTGCAGGGGGAGTCTCTTGTTCTCCTCTCATCTATACTTTTCTTCCCTGTTTCGTTGCCCTGCACCGCGCTCCTGCTGGCGCGGAAATACGCTTTTTTTTCGATCGCTATGAGCGCAGGTGCGGTGCGCAGAGAACATGCACCACCTCAAGTGTGCCTGCCTCTTCCTTGAGGCAGCTCACCATCCACCAACGTCTGTGTAGGCGTCGCCTGCTAGAGACCATGTGTGAGCTTCCCATTTTTTTTTTACAGTGTGTACACTCTCTGCCATACAACACATGCGCTCAGCTCCACTCTCCGCGGCCCTGCCACACGCCCACCGCACAGCGCTGAGCGGCGCTAGGCACGCGTCACGGCAGCGCGCCGACCCAGCCACCCGGCCACAGCCTCCGCCGCACACACCGCCCACCCACACCCCCAGGCCGCCCCACAGCCCCCCGCATCATGCCGGCTAACACACGACGCATCCGCCGGGGCGGCTCCGGCTCCTCACACCAGCAGGCGGCGAGGCCCGGGGTGGGATGCGTGCGAGCCACGCCGACACTCCTGCCCATCACACGGGCAGTGCAAACGCACCCACTGCCGCAGGCCGCGCCGACGCAGCGCCATCCACGACCCGACCGCCGACACCAGCAGCGGCACGCCGCTCTGGCCTAGACACGTCGCGGGCGCCAAGCACCGCCACCACGAGAAGCGGCTCGGCATTGGCAAGGGATAGGGGGGTTGCTTGGATTCCCCACACAGAGAGAGTGATGAAACTTGGTCGTCAGATACCGAGTCCTGAGATGTGTTCTGCCATTATTAGGGTTCACGTGTGGGGCGCCTACGACGACGAAGCAAAAAAAGGGGGGAGGCGGTCAAGGGTGCCAAGCCTCATCACGGCGATGGCCTCACGTCATCCGCCGCGCACGAGCACACCAAAGGAGACGGCGGATAAACAAATAAAAAAAATTAGATAAAATGAGCAAAACTGAATACACCACAAACAAAGGAGGAAATCTCCAAAAAGCAGATGAGCGATGGCCTGTACCGTGTCCAGGCGCTCTTCTCCGCACGCCGCTGGAGCACCACAGCGGCAGCTGGACACACACACACACACCGGCACTTCGACCCGTGGCCTCTACGAATGGCTTCCGTTGCAACTGTGCAAGTGATGGCCCCCTCTTTGCCCCCATTGGTAGCGAAATACTAACAACCGCTGCTGTCTTGCTGCCGCAGTCCCCCTCCCCCCCCCCCACACTCCTCCTCCTCCTCCTCCTCCCTGTTAATAATACCAAAAGTAGTAGTAAAAAACACACATTACGATGAGCAGAAGCACAATGCACTCTCGCCAGCCCTCCGTGCGGTTGCGCATGTCGCCCTCCGCGAAGCGCCACGGGAACCGAAGCGCGTCCGGGTCCTTTATCACCATCGCCTTGCCCTCCCTCGTCACCATGCAGTTTGTGTCTACGGCAACAACGACCACCTTCGGGATCGAGACGACAGAGTAGGCGCGTGAGAGGAAACGGGCCACCTCATGTTCCTTGAAAGGCAAGGCCAGCCAGTTGCCGTGTCCGCTGGCCTTGGGCACACGGAGGCTCTGAGGCGTACCTACCGCTGTCGATGCACCCCCTGGGGTCATGGTCAAGGGGGAGAGTTGGGGTTGCTGAGCCTCCCCCATGCCGCTTACTGCACCAGAGGCAGTTGTACTCCCTAAGAGATGTGAGATGTCGCAGCTCATATGGCAGCTCTCATCCAGTGCCTCGTTGGAGGCAGCCGGTGGAGGTGAAGACGTTGCCGCTGGTGGGCGGCGCACGTAGTTGCTGCTGCGATTCTGAAAAAAGTCCATCATGCGCCCCTCCTCTCGATCCGAAGACACGAAGAGTACCTCAAACCCATATCGGTCCTTGTGAGCATCGTAGAAGTCCGCCAGCAGTGGGGTGAAGCGCTGGCATGGCGGGCACCAGTGAGCAGAGAAGTAGATCAGCACGTACTTCTTCCCCTTGAATGCTTCCGACGCGGCGACGGTGGTGCCGTCCTGCCGCAGCACCTTCAAGTCAGGGAACTGCGACAGGAATGGGACGCCCTTGGGGCGGAACGGCATCCTGACCGGGCGTCACTTCGTCGGGAGAGAGCGGTAGCCCCAGCAGCTAGCAATCCAGAAACAGAACAGACGAGCCGCGTCAGCCACTCCGTGTGTAGAACCTCAGCTGTAACAACTTAGAAAATTCGGTCCAGTGTCGGTATCTCGTGCGTGTGTGTGCGTGTGGGTGCGTGTGGGTGTTTGCCTCTCTCTGAATCTGTGCTTGATAGAACTGGCCCTTCGTACTCTCGATTCTGTCGCCGCCGCTGCCGTCTGCCACTGTGCACGCAGCGGACGGTAAAACAGTGGCAAGATAGGAAAGGCCTCGTACGCTTCTTCGCTCGCCGGCACGTGCAATATGGGGGGAGGAGGCTGAGAAAGAGACTGCCGCCACCTGAAACAAACAAGCAAGAGGAAGAAATGCGCAAGCAGCTGTGTAAAAGATGAACGTCAAAAGACAAAAAAAACACAAGAAGGGAATGTGTCCAAGGAAGGGGAGAAGGAAGAGAAGACACGGCGCGGGTCACTCGAGTGTACGACACCTACAGCTGTGTGCGTGACTACGTCTACGTCTGTCTCTATCTGAGTCTGTGTAGGCACGGTCGGAAAGGAGGCACAAGGAAAAACAAACGGGGGAGTGCGCGCGCAACAACAAGGAAGACAACAGAAGAGTGACCAAACAGAAAGAGAACACACGAGTAGCGGAAGGTGAGGTGAGCAAGGCACACACAAGCAACACGCACGCACAAAGAAAGCCTACGAACGAAGAAAAGGGGAATGAGATGAAGGCTTGCGCGTTTCGGTGCGTCCGTATCAAGACACAGAGCGTGTGTGTGGGTGTGTGTGTGTGTGCAGCTAAAAAGTGAAAGAGGAAGGCGGAAAGAAAACCGAGAGAACGCCGTCAAAAATGTAAGCACTGAACAGAAAGAAGCATACCACGCTCTCGTGAGAACGACAAAACACTGAGAGAAAGAGCGAGATCAGCAGAGCTGAAGGAGCTGTGGTCTTCCTTGTAACGCCTTCGCAGGAGGTCTCGTGGGTACGGGTGTGTGTGTGGGGGGGGGGGGGGTTTCGCTCCTCCTCTACGCCACGTGGGTCGCCTCTCTCTCTCTCTCTTTACACCCGGCTTCTCCTCAATGGCAGGGTATGGTGGCAAGAGAAGACCAACTCGCAGAGGGAGGCAAACGGCACGAAAGAAGAGCAGAGACGGTGCTCGATGAGGTGAGTGCGGGGGGACAAAAATGAGCACCAATTAAACAATGAAAGAAGCAGACTTGGCAGATACACCGAGAGAGGGAAGAGGAGGGGGGGCCTGAAAAGCGGAAACAAAGAAATTAATACACACGTACACACTCTCAAGACAAGGAAAGGGGCAGAGGACGACGGAGAAGGCGGGTTGGCTGAATGACAGAAATCAAGGAAGAGTACGTGCGTACGCGCAGCTCAGCGAAGAAGTCACCACTGCCTCCTTAGCAGTGACAGAAACAACAAGAGTGAGACCGTCGGGGAAAAGGGGGAGAGAAAAGAAATGGCAGCAGCGGCAGCAGCAACAAATAAAATGCGAAACAGGAGACTGGCAGGGGCGGGAGAAGACGAGCAAAGTACCAGCCAGAGTACAGTAAAGGCAGAGAGCTGAACGGGAAGAAGTAGGCCAGAAAAAAAACCGAGTGGCTCGCGCGTCTTTCCTCGTAATGACTCTATCACGTCGTCTTCCCCCCTCTGTGTGTGTATGGGTGTGGCTGTTTGCCTGCGCCCCTCTGTGACTCTGTGACTCGGTACTGCTTCTCAGCAACGCGATCGTGTGGATACGTATGTATGAGCGAGAGTGGTAGAGGGAAGGTAGGAGAGCGGACCAGAAACATGCAAACAAGAGGAGGGAGAGAGAGAAGCAAAGCCGAAGGCCAACGAGCTCCGAGGAGATGCAAAGTGGCTCCGTGCAAGCAGAAGCAGCGAAGAGGGAGCGTGGGAGAAGACGACGCGCGAATGTGACGCTGATGCGTGTGTGCAAGAGTGTGAAGCCTAACGTGGGGTTGGGGGACGTGGGCGGTGTAGCTACACCGCGTAAAAGAAGTGTAAGGAGACGGTCAGCACGTGTGTGTGTGTGTGTGCACCGGGGAGAGGGAGAGAAAGAGAAAGAGTGAGACAGAGGAGGTGAGTGTTCGTGTGCGACAGACGTCATGCGCGGATACAGGCAATGGCAGGGCGCAGTACGTACCAAAGAAGAGGTCAACATAAGTGACACACATATGCGCGCGCATATCATCACATAGATCCCACCAACACCATGTAGCCAGAGAAAGGAAGTAATGGAGAAGGAAGGGTGAAACAGGGGTAAGCGATCGTAACACCAGACTGGGAGAACGGGAAAACGATAAAACTCTGTTGATAATCGTCTGGGGTATTTGACCACTCGAGCCTGGTAATATCCACGCATGCAGCGCCGCTGTCGAGCGATCCAGAGCGCCTGTTGGACACTCTCAAGAGAAACCCATGGGTAGGGGATTCCACACTCATGCGTTTGTGCGCCTTGTGGCCAGTTCGGAGGTCAGGAAATACAACGGAGCGTCTGATGCCTGAGTGTATAGACGCAAACGTGCACACTTTTCATGCACCAAACGAAGGTCGACGGCCCCCCCTCCCCCCCTCCTCTCCTCTGCGTTTGCCACCACCGGCAGTAGGGAGGAGGAGGAGGAGGGGGGAGGGGGCCGTCGACACGTGAGAAAAGGACAGGAAGCACGTGCGTCACGGCATTTGCTTGCCTATCTGAGGTGGCCCTCTCTCTTCCTCACTTATCAGCCGAGTAGCTCAGGAGACACTGCTTGCATGAACTCCTTACGCTTTCCCTTAGCTGCACACTGCGCGGTGTAGCCCTCAACCGCAAAGGAGGTGCACATATACACGGGCCAAGCGAAAAGAGGATTAAAAATGAGATATGTCCGCATCTGGAGGCAACGCAGTCTGGGCCATGGCAACGGCCACTAACAAACATAAAAGGGAGAAGGCGAGAGAAAGAGAAAGAGGCTGTTTCTCTCCGCTTTATGGAAGTAGCTCCATCCACTCATCCTCCTCCCTGTCGTGTCGGTCTTCTTGTGGGTATGTGGGTGTGCGTGCGCGCATGGGTATGTGTGAGCTCTACATCTCTGCCTGGGACTCCGACGAAGCCACAGGCCGCGCAATGAGAGCCATCGGGAGCGCCCACGAGAGCACTATGATGGTAAGCACAGCCACAATCACAAAGAATAGCAGCGCCGTCGAGCGGGTCTTGGAATTCATCCTGTCCCACGGGAAGTCCTCCCCGCTCGGGTCCTGCTCCATCATGAAGCGACCGGCGATGGTGACCACGTCGGGGTAGCACTCGGGCAGCGCCACCATCGGCGTCTTCTGCCGCCGCTGCGGGGCGTTGGCGCGATCGATGATCAACGACGGCGGCGGCTGCATCAACTCTGTCTCTGACTCCTCGGCCGGCTGAATCGCCTGCGGCGGGGTCAAGGAGTGCGCTGCTGGTGTCTGGTACACCATAGGTAGCGGTGGCAGCAGCGAAGATGGCAACCCCGCAGCAAACCGCTTGTTGCGGCACACAATCACCCCAGGGTAAGTAAAGACGCGAAGGTGATAAAGAATAGGAACGCCAACGCGACCGACGTGGTCGTAAGGCACAGCCCAGAAACCACGCCGTTTGCACGACATCAGTTGATTGGCATGGGCGCTAGCAAGACCGCTTGTGGCAGTGCTGTTCATCGTCAGCTCTGCCACGCGCTTCAGCGGCGGGGGTATGGAGGAAGAAAAGGTGCTGGCCCTGGAAGTAACTTGGGGGTGCTCCAAGTCGCCGCTGGCACCCTGCCCGCTCCAGTGCTGGCAATTCGCGCCCTTTTGCACTTCCTCCGTAACGCCCGGCTCTTTTGCTTCCGCTTGGCCGTTCTCTACGCTCAGAAGACGGTGCGTTCGCTTCTCCTTGCGCCCCTGATGCTCGCGTCTCTGCGCTGCCGCAGAGGCCCGTTCACTCAGCAAGAAGCCTTTCATCATCTCCGCTTGGCTGTAGTCACGGGAGATGTACACAACCTCGAACCTCTTCGCCTCATGATGTGCCTCGTAGAAGTTGCCAATGACGTCCATGAAGGCCTCGCACTCGGGGCTCCAGAAAGCGCCAAAGAGCAGCACGACGTACGACACGTCACGAAGCACGTCTGTGGCCAGATGCTTGCTGCCATCCTGGCGCACCAGCTCCAGGTTGGACCACTGGCCAAAGTAGTTCATGAACCTCTGTGTGCAGCTCCGCGTAACTGCTGGTGCCTGTGTGTGTGTGTGTGTGTCTCTAGGAAGGCAAAAGAGGGACTTTCTTTGCTCATTCGAACACTCTTTCCAATGCTGGCAATGCTGAAACGTAGCGCTACCCTCACCTTTTATGCGCTGCGTCGTCCCCTTGTGGGCTGATGTGTGGTCTATTCCGTCCTACCTGCTTCTTTCAAGCATGATGTCGCTTCCTCTTCTTCTTTTTTTTGGGGGGGGTGGGGCCTTCTTATCTATGCCCTGCTGCCGCTCTTACTAAATACACGTGGACAACGCATCTCTGCCCGTGTCATTCATACGCATGGGAGGGTGTGATGGGTGCGTGTGTTGGCCGATGAAGGCATTGGAGGGGAGGGAGCAGGGACGTGTGAGATTAGAGAGATGAGAAGTGGGCAACAAAAATGAGAGGACGCGGGATTTGACAGAGGAAGAAGGAGCGGGGAAATGGAAGAACTAGAATAATACACGCGCGTAGCACCGAGACATGATGACGCTCGCAGGTGTGCCTCCCTTTCTTTTTCTTTGCCTTGCCTGCCTGGTAGCGAGAGGAAGGCGATGATGAGGCGCCACTTGCCCCCCCCCTCCCCTTTCACGAGCGAATAATTGACCTGTAGCTGTGTGCGTGTCGAAACTGGCACCAACGATAGGCTTGACTGGCACTCGGGTGTTTGGAGCTGTAGTGCATACTCGCCACACACACACACACACACACGCAGCAGGTTGTAACGATTCCCCCCTCTCTCTTCCTTGTGTTCTTCCCTCCCTCCTGCTCGCTAACCACTCTGCAGACGGGGGCCCAAAAAAAAAGACAATAAGCAAGACAACAACGAGAGACGCTACATGACACAATGAAAAGGGCAGGACTGAAAAACAGTGGAGTGGTGGGGAGCTAGAGAGAGAGAGACCTGGGGAAAGAGGGGGAAGCTGACGATCTGCAGTGCTCATATTTGGGGGGAGTAGGAAGAGCACAAGAAGAAAAACAAAACGCAAGTGTCAAAACAGAGAGGACACACACGCGCGTATGCACTCACTCACAGCGCGACGAGTGAAGAGAATCTGAAAGAGGAGCGGAAGGAAGGATCCGCACCCCATGTGTGGCGTGCAATTGCGAAAGAGAAAAGATCGAACATGCACCTCCACAGCACTCGCATTAACGAGCGCCTATACACACACAAAGACACACATCACGAGTACTAGCACCCGCCCAGGAATGTAGGAGTAACTTGTTGTTGCCACCCCCACCCCACACCACACCACACCACACCACACCACCACCACATCCCTTTATTTTTCCTGTATCTTGTCTGCTACATACTCGTAAGTGTAAAGTCATGCTTGCAACTCTCTGCCTGCATGTATGAGCGTTCTTATGAATGTCTCTGCGTGAAGAGAGAGGGGCTGGGGGGAGACAGGCTAGCGTGCAGGAATTATGACGCGTTTGCGAGTAATAACAACAGGCAATATGAAAAAAAAAAAGGGAGAGAAAAAAAAACGAAAGGGAAAAGGGGGTGGGAGAGAGACGCGCAGTGGTGGAAGGTGAGTGTGTGGAAACAGAAAACGATGCTAAACTGAGAGAAAAGAAGAAGCAGCGCTGATGGCCGCCAGGCAAGGAAATCTGTAGAATCATTAGCAGCTGCAGAAGCCTCCTCCGACAGCACTGCGTGTCGGCCCTCCTTTCGCTCCAGGTAAACGCGCACACCTACCATACACGCACTCAGGCATCGAAAAGAAGCACACTTGAAGGCTTTGATGTGGCCCTTGTGCGTAACGTCTGCATGAGACACACACACACACACACACACGAGCGAGTCGATCTGTTCTACATTGGGAAAGGGGAAAAGGGTGTTAGAAAGGGAAAGCAAAAGATGCGCTCTGGCCTTTTCGTACGACAGGTTCTGAGCAATGTTGACGTTCGATCGCTTTTTTTGTTGTTTTTTGCGGACAGTTTGCTGTTTTCCCTGCGTTGATGTGAAAGAAGAAAGAGGCAGAGAGAGGGGGGGAACGGCGATGATGATGCCACGAGAGGAGCAAACGCACGCACGCCTACACGAAGACGCGACAAGCAGGGGGGCTACCTCACATGTGGCCGCGAGCTGTGCGCGAGGACCGCATGAGTCCACACGAAATGCGCTTTCAGTCACCAAAAAAGAGATGCCATAAAGGGGAATAAACGACTAAAGGGAGAAGAGGCGCAGAAGTGGAAAGAGGCAACCACTAAAAGGCATCAACCACACACACACTTACCTGTTGGCACACGTGCGCAGTGTGGATGATAGCCAGCGCTATGCATATATATATATATATATATATATATATATATATATGTATATGTA
>NC_025875.1:420826-436985 GCF_000755165.1 Leishmania panamensis | reverse complement strand
CATATATATATATATATATATATATATATATATATATGTATATGTATAGAACACAAGGACACAAGCCAATCTACGTGAGAAACGTTGAAGAAAAGAAGCAGAGCCACAAAACAAGAAAAGGGAAGTCACATGCCCCACACGTTTGCCTCACATGTGCAGCGGCGGAGAAGAGAGAAGAGCAGTAGAGGTGAGAGAAAGAGAGGCAAGGACGTGGTAGAAGATGACATCGTCAGATGTCGATGGCGAGCTCTGACAGAATGGCAAGAGCACCCAAGTTTTTTAAAGAGGAGGGGGGAGCGGGGCAAAGAAGAGAGAACAGCAGCGTGTCACCTGCAGACTCACAAATGAAAGCAGCGCACTCAGTGTAAAAGTGACAATACACGCGGGAAAGAGAAAACACATCATAGAACAAGAGAGTAAACATGTAAGCCGAGCACCGCAAAGGAAATGCGAAACAGAAGAAAACGATAACCACCACAGAAGGTAAGCGCACAGGCAGACGCCCACTCACCCCAGGTGAAGGTGATGACATGAACATCAGCCGCTATCTCACTTACTTGGCGTAGTGTCATCTCTTGTTTTTTTTTCGTTTTAGGAGCGAATGTATTGTTCACTCCCACGCTATCAAGCGCATGCTTCACGTAGAGACGCATCGGCATTGACATATGCCTCTAAGTACACATGAAATGCCTGCAGTCGAGAACGCGCATGTGCCTGGGCGTAGATGCGTCGTTCGATATTGCAAGGGAGAGAGAGAAGCGAGTGATAAGCTATCCGACACCATCATCCTCGTGAGAGACAGAGACGGGGAGCTTCGAAAGAAAAAAAAAAAGGATACGTGATTCTGCGCAGGCTACCACCTCAATGGGTATGGCTCCGCAACAGAACAACTCACACGAGCTTCATGAGGCGTGCAAGTAACACGCGGCCCTTCTTCTGCTCCCCCCCTCCTCCCCCCTCCCCCCTCTCGTGCGCGATACACCCCTCTCCACTACCCTCCTTGACAAAAAAAAAAAGAGGGAGAGGGAGGGAGGGAGGGGGCAATGGTAAAGGGACAGCGAGAAGGGGGGACGCAGGAAAAGAGGCATCCAAAGACGGGCATGGGTCCAAAGACACACACACACACACACACACAGTCGAACTACCGGAAGAGAGGGTGAGCGAGAACAGCAGAGCGGGAGAGGGTAGAATCCGTGCCTGGTTACTAAGGCCTGGCGTTGTCTTTTGGTGTGGTATTGCTGCCTTCTACAGCTTGAGCCTTAGAAAAGGGGGGGTTCAGAAAATCGGTGTGCACGCCGTCCTGTCTGAACGCCAGCAGAGGGGTGGAAGAAGCACAACGGACAGAACGATAAGGAAGGACTGGGCAGTTGCAGCCGTGTTGCACAGGGAAAGAATAAAACTATCAATAAAAGCTCAAAGCAGTAAAAGTCGTCCGTAGTCGTACTCACGCGCGGCAGGTCTGGCGACACATACAGAGAGAGAGACGTTGTCCACAGAGAAGCGCAAGCGAAAGAAAAACATGAGGCAACGGACATGTTTACGTGCTTCTTCAGTCATGCTGGTGTATCTGACTCACGCGTACGCGTACACGCAAGCAGGCACACTCGCGGTGTCACACGCGAGAGACACGAAAGGAGAAAAGACAAGCGGCATGGGAAGAGAAGGGAGAAACGAGAAAGAGCACAAACAACACACCGCCACAGGATGAGTGGGAAGGCTGATCAGACGAGCTCAGAGATACACGCACATACGCACTCATACACAGAGGGAGAGAGAGAGTAAAGCCGTGAGATGGAAAGATGAAGTAGAAACAGTGAAAAAAACAATTAATATATGGCGTTCGAGACAATTGCGCAGAAAGAGCACAAGTACACCTATGCATCAAGCGCGCTTCGTGTATGAGGACCGAGGTGCACACCCTCTGGCACTGGCACTACATAGCGAGTCCATGCGGCGGAGGGAGGGAGGGAGAGAGAGAGAGAGAGAGGGAGGGAAAGAGGAAGGGGGAGTGGCGAGGCGAGCAATCGGCGTCCTCTGCGAAAAGAAGAAGAATATAGGTGAGTAAAACACACGAAGAAACGGCGTTGAGAGAAACGGTGAGAGGTGAACGAAGAAACAAAGGGGTGAGCGGATCAACGATGCCCGTGCAGAGACCCGAGCACGTACAGGTTGAGGGCAGCGCAAAACGAAAAGGAGAACAACAGCTGCACAACACACAGAAGAACAAAAAACAAAGTCGACCGCGCGCACCGTCCTTGATGAAGTTTGTGTGTGAGCGCTGCAATGTAAACTGCACATGTCTCAGCAAGGGCGAGCGAGAAGTGCGAGAGAAGGAGAGAATACGAGGGGAGCATTGGGCTATAACACAGAAAGAGAAAGAAAGCTTAGGGAGGAGGGGTGAGGGGAACACGAGAGAGGCGGGTGCTACAGACACCATCATCCACTTACCGCTCGTCCGTCCTGAGCATCTTCATCCAGATGCGGCAGTGAAAGATGTGGTTGAGAAACGTGGCCAGCTCGATAAAGCGCACCGGAGTATCGCAGGTGTAGTGCACATAGAGCTTCTGCCCATCCGCCTGGAACTCCACATCCACAAAGCGCATCCACTCCACACGGCAGCTCTGAAACAGGTGCGGTTGCGTGGTCAGATACTGTAGGAAGTCTAGCGTTGACTCCTCAAGGGGAGCCTGCGTGTTGTTATGCACCAGGACCTCGTTGGCGTGGGCTGCACGGTGGATGGAGGAGGCAAGTGCGAATTCCAGGTGTACGACGAGGTGCGCAGCACGTCGCTGAGCATCTGTCATAGCCTCGTACTCGTTGCGCGTCATGGATAGCTTGACAACGCCGGTGTCGATGCCCATATCTCCATCCACGACCACCATCGTACCAGGAGCGTAGTGTTCAGCTGCGACAGCGGTGCTCCTGCGGAAGCGGTGCTGCAGGAGGCACACGTACTTCATCTCCGACTCTCTCAACACGGTAAAGCACCGCCCGTTTCCTTTCCCAGCCTCCAGACCTCGCCGGCGGTTCATCAGGCGGCGAGTGAGGGGTATCATGCGGTTTAGTACGCGGATAGAGCTGTTGCTTCCTGGCCCGATCACGCGTCGGCGGCGTTCCAGCGCATCACGGAAGCAGCCGCTCAAATCCAGATTGCGCCACAAGCGGGCAAGGCAGCTCGTATCGAGATCCGCTAGGGAATCGACAAGCACGTCGTTCTCCGCCGTGTCCATCTCCGCCGGCTGCGGCAGGGGGTACACGCGCGAGCTGCGCAGCCTCCACGCCCACCTCGACGCCGGCTGGTACGCGGAGAGCCTCGTCCTGATGTCTAAGGGAGAAGAGTATGCGCCTGGACGGTGGACCTCTGGTCGCGCCATTGCCGAAGCAGCGGGGTCAGTTAAGACAGCGGCTGCGCTGGAAGCCGCCGAGGTATCCGCGCTACCATATCCTTCAGTCGGAGTTACGACAGCGAGTCCCGATGGCGACTTCAAGTGCGACGCTTCGAGTCCCCCAGATGCAGACGAAACCGAGGACGAAGCAGCGGTGGGCGCGTCAGAGTGCTCGTTGGGGATGCCCACCTTCTTGCCTCTGGTCCATGAAGAGAGGCGCATTTGTTTCGAGCGCGGCTTCGGCACCGGCAGCTTGCTATGCTTCGCATGCACCGGGGCCGTAGCTGTGAGCACAGCCGCTGGTGCTATCTCCGGAGGGATCGTAGGAGCTGGGCCTTCGTCATCGTCATCCACAAATGCTGAGTGACGCTGTAGTATGGAGGAACCATCCGCACATAGAGTCATGGGAACAGCCGCGCTGGGCGCCTCCCTCACACTCAGAAGCGTGCCGACAGCTCCGCTGCGCTCGTGACTGAGCGACGAGTCGCCGTTGGGGCCCACATAATGCCGTACGCACACCTTCTTTGTTGGCAGGCGACGGGTGCTGGGTCGCATGCCGTCGGCGCTGTCACTGCTGCTGGCGTTCGTACGAGCCGAGATGTCGGTCGAGCGAGGGGGCTGCGTGACGCTAGCAGTGGCGTCACCGCGGTCAGAGAAGCCGAGAGCGGCGCGTGCGACGTGGGGGCTAGAGGGCAGCGAGAAGTACGACGTGCTGGTCGTCCCGCTGCTGTCACTCTCGACGGTTGCCTGGGCTTGAGGCAGTACGTTGCGGCTATACGGGTCATGCCGCCATAAGACACCGGGCACTGTCAATACCCGATCCAGAGCATCCTGAGTGGGGGCCTGCACAGCAGCATCAGCGCCTTCCCACACCGACTGGTCAGATGCCTCGGCATCGATATCGCCTACGGTTGGAATTTGTGGAATAGGTGACAGCCTCGCCACCGTCGCCTCCTCAGCAGTCATAATGCTGAGAGAGGCACTGTCGTGACTAGTGCTTCTGACGCCGACTTTCTTTCCTGAGGCCGGTACTTTGGCAAGAACGACGAAGTCGGCGCGTGACAGCGGCTTAAGACCAGCCCTCTGAGCCAAGGCGCGCTGCTTAAGCAGCTGCGAGGATCGGTGCTGCTGTGCCAGGCGTGCATGCACGTCCGCCAGCAGCGCGCTTTCCTCTGGTGAGCAGTACCGCTCTGCCGACTCTGACACAGTACCAGTATCACCGGTGCTCACCCAATGGTTGTGCGGCAAGGCATGAGGTATGAAAGGAGACGCCTGGAGAGGGTACACGGGCATGGGATGCAGCGGGCCCGGCTTCCGCACTGAGACGCAGATGGGCTGGACAGCGTCTGCCGAGCTATAGCCTCCACCCTGGGTAGAAGTTATGAGCAGGCACTGCCCCACAGAGGCCGCGGCATCGGCGCTGCTGATCTGTGCCTTACACGGTGGAATCCCGTAGGCGCGGCCGTCGTACGGTAGGAACTGCGGGGTTCGCGCCGCCCTGGACGCGGGCGAGGTTATGGGTAAGGAGGCTGAGGACGACGACTCCCGCATGCCAGACGGGGATGTGGGACGCACACCAATCACATGTCCATCATTTCCAGCGGATGCGGCTGCGTACGATGGAGGCAGCGCAAACGGGGTCAGAGTGCCAAAGGTCGGCTGGGGCGCGAGTCGTGGCGGCTGCGGCATCACGGCGTAATGCAACCGTCCATCCTGGCTGCTAAGCATCTCCTCCTGCGTGGAGTTTGGCCCCATCGAGAGTGTGGTAGGTGTAATGCCAGTGCTTGCGCAATCGGCGTATGGCCCATAGGCACTGCTGCAGCTATCGCCAACAACGTTGGTGCACGGCATAGGGCAGTACCCGCGGGGCAAATACCACTGAGGGAAGCGCGAACCGCTGAAGCTGACGCTGCTGAGGACGGAGCCGGTAGCCTCGTCCATGTACCCACACCCACTTATACCGGTGATGGAAGTTGTCGGCCCGTACCCCAACACCGGGCTGGCACTACCGACGCTGGCGCTGTACAGCTCTGCCAAAGTCAGCGGCGACTCGGCGTAGCGAGGTTGAGAGGAATAGTAGTAGTAGTCGTTCGCTTGGACCGCGGCCGCGGCGGCGTAGAAGTCGGACTGATATTGCGGCGGCGGTGTGGCTGCCGGGAGCTCAAGGGAGTGGAAAGACGGAGTGTAACTGCCGCCGTAGGCGGTAGCAACGCTCTGAATCACATCGCCAGCATCGCCGCTGTAGGACTGCGCGTAGGCCATCACCAGAGGCTGAAAGATACTGCCACATCCCTGCTGCACCGCAGCGATAACAGCACCGTGCTCTGCAGTATGCATGGTGTCAGCCACACCAAGGCTGCCGCTCATGCTGCTCGCTTGGACCTCCGCTGCGCCATGGCCCTTGTGAATAAATGGGTAGGCGCAGGTGGCTGGACTGAATGAGAGAGTGTGCATGGGGTGAACACGTTGCGGTGCCGGAGGTGGGTCCCCTTGTGCGGCCGTGTAGCGAGAAAGAGCACACCAAGGTGAGCAAGCAAGGGGGAGAGACGATTTCTCTTTTTTTTGCCCGCCAGCTCGATCGTAAGAACGGCAAGGAGACACGCTGCGGGCTGTGGTGGGAGAATCAGACAAAAGAGAACAAGAGAAGAAGTGAAAGGGACAAGAGAGGGGCCACGAGAGGCAAAGAAAGGGGCTCGAGGTACACGAGTGCAGGACGTGCCAGTGCGAAGTAATGAAAGTCTGTGACGGAGGAATAAGAAAAAAAAAAGAAAACTCAGCCAAACGAGAAAAACAGGCTGAAGAGCGCACACACACAAAGAGAGAGAGACGCAAGATCGCGTCGGGTGACGAATCCGATGAAGGTGTGCGCTAAGATGTACTTTGCTGCGTATAACTCCCCGAAGAGAACGAACAAAAAAAAGGGACAAGAGAGAACAACAAGAAGATGCGGAAGAGAAAAGGTACGCACACTTTTATAGTGATGTTTAGATAGGAATACAGAGAGCCGAAAAGCAACAGGAAGCGCACAGGCACGAACGAACGAGAAGCCGTGGCCGTGGCGGTAAAAGTATAACAGGAGATCCTCGTCGCTTTTTTTTCTGTTATAATCGCAGTGATGCTGGAAGCAAACGGCGGATTCGTGAGGAGGAAGGCGGGAAGGGTAGGTGGTGGTGCTGAAGATGGAAGAAAGCACGTGGGCGGAGGTGGGGAAAATGCAAAGAGGAACAGCAAAAGACAAGAGAAAGAAGGGCGGGGAAGGAGAATGGGGAGGCGGGTGAGGAAAAGAGGAAGAGAGAAAAGAAATGCACGAGGGAGCTATTTTAAGAAAAACCGCTGAAACTATAGCGAGAGAGATGAGCTGCAGAGACTGAGCTCACTTCCAACAAAGAAAAGGTAGAGAAAGAGAGCGTGCGCGCGAGGCTGCGCGTGGCGGTATGTGTAGAAAAAGGGGGTTATCTTCTGTGAAACTAAGAGCGCAAACAAGAAGATAAAAACCTCTGCAACTAGATTTTGTTAAGCAACAACTCTTCTTGCCGTCGCCGTGAGGATGTGCGCGTGCCTCGCTCGAGGTGTATCGTCGATGGAGTGAAGGACTGTAAAAAGAAAGTGAGAACGCCCAAACAGCGCAGTGCTTTGCTCCGATAGAGATTGTGAAGAGGTGGTGACGCCTAGCAAAAAAAAAAAAATAAAGGATGTGGAGATGAAAAGGGTGTGCCCAGCGGAATGAATCGAGTGGGGAAAAGATAAGGGTAGATGCTCGTGCCTGTCTTAGCAGAGCAGCAAGTTAAAGAAAGGGGGGTATTATCTGTATCAAGGGTCGACAAAGGTTAAGTCAGGCGAGAGAGACAGAGGAGTTAGGGGAGTGGGCTGCGCAGAAACTAAAAGAGAAAGAAGAAATTCACTGCAAGAAAAAGCTAAGGGCAGTCAAGCACGTGTGCACACACACACACACACACGACGGCGGAAGTACACCTGAACAAAAAAAAAACGCCGATTCGCTTTGAATGACGCATCCACACCACAACCAAAGAATACAACGCAGCACACAGAGGCGCGTGTGCAGAGAGGGCGATGACGCTCAACGACAGAGAAGATAGCAGGGGGGAAAGTGGAAAAGAATTGAGGTGGTAGCAGCACAGCTGGGAGCGGCCTCTCTTCCCTCCACTGGCAATGGAGCAGGAAGGAAGAGCAAAACAAATGCGGTGGTGATGGTGGCGGTGTGCGTTTGTGCGTGAAATCAGCAGCCCCTTGGCGATTTCTCGTTAACGCTCTCAAAACAGAAGCAAAAGAAAAGAGAGGAAAGAAGCGCGGAGACAGAGACGACGGTGTTTGCCTAACACTGAACAGGGGAACACAGAGACACACCTAAACAGGAGAGAGGTGAACGCTATCCTTTTTGCTCGCTCCGGCTCGCACGCGAATAAACCCGACACACAACCGTCAACCGGATTACTCGTAGTAAACCAATAACGAACAGAAAAAGAGAGGGTGTAATGGAGGTAAGCCGGTGTGGCTTTTCAAAGGAGACAACGCTTAAGATGAGAAGGTAGACGTGAGACTTGTGCTCTTCCTGTTCGTTTGCGTCTTTTTCGTTGAATTATTCTGTCTTCTCTCGAGTTGTGACGATGCGTGTGAATGCGTGCTAATCAAGGGCGGCTAGATATACGTGAGCAGCGCAGTGCACAAGCAGAGGCACGCACAAGCACGAGAAGTGTGTGCCACGGAGCTCAAGAGCGGGCAGACAAAGACAAGAAGAAGGGAGAAACTAAAAGGGAATAGAGAGAGGGGGAGGGAGGGAGATGATGATACCCAGACAACGAGGGAGGAGGCGTCTGGACTGGGGAACGGTACGTGGAGAAGTCTCCGGATGTGCGTAGGTAGGTTGGTATACAACGACGAAGGCGTGGGTCCTTATGAGAGAAATGTATCGAGGGTGGTGCAGACACTGCTTGAGCAAGGGCACTTTAATTCTGGCGCCTTTCTGACGTTTGAGCACTAGGATGAGGGCACACACAAAAAAGGCGTGTTGGTGGGGAAGGTGAGATACTTTAGATGTTCCCTGTGATGACACCGGAAACGCTCGACAGGCGTGAAGCTGAGATGGCGAGGAGGTGGGAAAGGGGAAGGAAAATGGGAAGGGGGGGACGCAATAAAAAGCTGAGAGGAGAGAGGGGGGAGATGTATCAGAGAAAGTGGTTTCGATGAGCACGTCTGTACTTCATGAACACAAAAGAAGCAAAAAGAGAATTAGGCTGAGCTCCGAATTTGTTATCAGTCTCGAGCCAACCTCACTACTGTGCTGGCAAGCCTGGTGGGTGTGCGTCTGCGCTTCCGTGGTGCGTGCCAGCTTGTGTGAAATAGGGGCACACAGAAGCACAGAGACGCCGTAGTCGTGAAATCAGAAATGAGAAAAGAAAAAAAAGAGAAAAGAATAGAGACGTCTCGGTAGGCGATAGCAGCCTCCTCTAGCCTTGTTGGCGATGATGGCAAGAGTAGCTCTAACTCTTCTTGAGAAACGGAGAGCTCTCTGTGTGCCAAACCCGAAAATGGTAACCTTCTTCGTTCTCTTACGCAGACTTCTGCTCCTTTCAACTCCAACGTTGCTTCGCCGGTGAGTTTTTCCTTCTCCTTCGGCGAGTGTTAGAGGTATGGCGTGTGGGTCTGTAGGTAACCCTTATCGTAATCCCGCTAAGTCTGCCAGAGGACGTGTCGACGTTTTCCCCTTTCTGCTGTTGTTAGCTGACGCACACACACACACACACACACACACGTGCGCGCGCACACAAGAGAAGAGAGAGGAAACGCACCTATTCCCCCAGGGGAGGTCTGGAATCAGCGAATCAAAACGGCGCAAAGAGTGCCACCAATCAAACAACAAACGATACAAAAACCAAAGAGGGAAATAATAAAATAAAATAAGCGATGACGCTAAGAAAGGGGCGAACCACACACACGCACACACACTTACGCGCACACTACCTTCTATATGTCTGTGTGGATGTATGTATGCACGTACTTTCTTCCTCTGAGTGTTTGGGCTCTTGTTTTTTTTCTGCTTCCAGTGTGAGCTGGGGAGATGCGCGTGCTTCTTGCGCTCTGGTAACGTCGTTGGCTTTGCCAACTCGTCTGTTGTTATTCTTTTCGTCTGTCCCCCCTCCCCTATTCCAGGAGTTGTTACGCTTTGTCGCTGCCCAAATGTTGCCGCAGGATCTCCTTACTCGCTACACAAATTTTCCGCTTTCCTCTGTTTTCTTCTTCCCCCCTTTGTGCGATCTGCTGGAGTCCTACCCAAGTCGGGTGCCAACAAAGAGAGAGAGAGACGGTGAACAAGCGAGTCCGAGGGGAGAGTCAGACACCGTGGTCAGACCTAAAGGAAAGGGGGGGTGAGGGAGAATAGTTAACAAAGAAAGAGAGCAGAAAGGAAAGATGTGAAGAGATGGTGAGCACAGCCAAGGAAAATGGGGGTGAAGAGGGAGTTAGGGAGGGAAAGGTGGGGTGTAGCAGACAGAAAGAACCGAAAAAAAGCCCACAGAATCAGGGCTACCAGAGGCGACCGTGAGCACAGAGAGGGAGGGGAGAGGGGAGAGGGGGGGCACGTGGAGGCGGACTGTGCAAAAGCGAGCGAGAGAAGAGTCCGAATGGCCTTAAAAGCTACAAGACGGAGACGTCACGTCGCTACAGCAGACACAATGCAAAGTACCTGAGTAATGAAGCAAAAAAAAAAATCAGGCGCACGCGTATGGATTGTCGGTGGTAATGGGTGCGTGCGTGTGGTGCTCAGCAGCCCAGCTCGTGGAGGAGAACAAAGGAGAGAATGCGTCTGCCACCGCTCCACCATCAACAACGAGAAGAACTGTGATAGCAAGAGCACGCAAAAACCTGACGTCAGATAGAGCAAGTGCGCGACTTGCCAATCGCCGGGCTAGCTTGTCAAGTAGACACTGCCTTGACGCCTTGTCGATTGTGCTTCTTCTGCTGCCACGACCACCGCGTCAGAGAGGGGCTTCTCCCTGCCTTTGGCGAGTTCTGAGTGTGTAGACGCGTGGGTCTGCGTGTGTGTGTGTGTATGTGTGTGTGTGTGGAGGCGCGCGGGTGGGAAGGGGGGGACAATCACGTTTTGTGACTGAGAGATTCAGAGCCGACAAGAGAAAAGCGAGCAAGAAAAGAGGAAAACAAAAAAAAGAGAGATCCGCCGCAGACGCGTACAAAGAGGCACACAAAAGCCGTAAAAATAAAAGAGGAGGGGGCTGCCAATGGGCTCAGTGAATGAGCGATTGAAACGGCGGGGGGGGAGGAGGAGGGAGAAGGGGGGACTGTGGTGATGACCCTCTGCGCACGCACGCCCTTGTGTGTGTGTCTCTCTCTCTTCTGTTTGTCTCCCTTCCTTTTCGCGCCTCTTTCTTCTCTTTGGTGAGTTCAACTGAGATGCCGTGCTGCCCTGGCTTCCTCCACACTCGAACACGCACAGCGTCACACGGGTGTACAGAAGAGGAGGGAAGTCGGCGACTGCGCTGCGAGTCTGTGGAGGCGTCTCTGTGACACGTGTGTCTGTCTGAGTGGTGATCTGTATTTCTGTCTGTCGATCTTTCTGGCGTTTCGTTTTTCTGTTCGCCTCTTGCCTTTTTTTCTCTCGCTCTCTTCCTTCGTTCTCACGACTGTCCCTTCGTGCGTCTCGACAAGACGCTCAGGAGGTGACGAGTAAAAACCGTCGCACGTCAGCGGCTCTGAAGGAGAAGGGGGGAGGACAAATTAAGAGAGGAAAAAAAAACGGCGTTGTCGGCGTCTTCGCTTGCTGCTGATTCAGTTAATGCCACTCAATTACAGATATCGCGTGTCGTTACTCCTGTCGCTGCGTTTTTTTGATGATTCGTTAGCCAATGACAACAGTGCCTGCGCCGCATAGCCGGTGTGTGCGTGGTGGGGGGAGGGGGGGAGGCAGAGAGGGATAAGGCGGAGAAGAACGAAGAGCAGGTGTGCGATGGAGCGGGAGAGAGAGTCCACATTCAGAGGGCGAGGGAGAACGAGGAAGGCGGCAGTGACACAGGTAGACCATAAGGTGTGTGGGCCCCCATAAAACTCGCCACAAATACCTCATTGGATGCGGACGGAGCTGATGCGGAAACAGCAGCGCCATTTGACCTCAACATGGTGGTGAAGCGCACATGCTCTCCCCAGACCATTTTTTTCACGCTGTCCCGTCAACTACACCCTACGAAGACGGAGCGTCACCGTCTTTCATCATGGGGATGCCTCCCCCACGCCACGCGCCGTGCGCGGTAGGCGTACTCACAGGGTCGTGTGTTTTGTGATCGCTTGTTTGTTTGTTTTGCCACGCTTCACAGTTTCGATTACTTACGAGTCGCAACCAGTCCGTCAAGGAACTTCGCCCCATGCGCTCCTGCGCACACACACACACACACACACACACACACACACACGTGCACGGAAGTAGACACCCCCACGCGCGCCGATACACACTAAGGAGAGAGAGAGAGAGAGACAAAGAAACGTGCAAAGAAGATATGAAAAGGGAGAGCCACTCACCACGCCCTCTTCCATCATCATCAGAAATCAAGACACACAAATCACATGATCGAGACACCAGTGAGAGCTGAGGAGGAAGGAGGAAGCTGACGTACAGGGCTACACACAGAAAACACTCGATAGAGAGGGACGAGAGAACAAACACCAAGGAGAGGTGGCGGCTGGGCAGCGATAAGGAGAAGAGAAGATGCGTACATGGAAGTGTGAAGCTAGCGCGTTGGCTTGCCTCCCACACACCTACCTACCGACTGATCTATCGCCTGCCGGGAAGGAGGAGCTGCTAGCGACAAGGGCCTCTCACAGACATAAACACGCATAAAACTTCACATGACCCGAAAAGCCACACGCTGCTTTGTTGAAGGATTGAGTGACTACACTGAGGCACTCCCAGAGAGAGAAGCATACGCCCATTCATGCAGACACGAGTCCCAAAACAGCTGTCGTACTACGTGCTCCTGCGTAGGTGTGTCGATGTCGATCACATCCGAAGCCGCTGCTCGGCACACAAGGCACACCACGCTGCACATCAGCGACACGATCAAAGCTAAAGAATGAACGCCAACAAGGAGCAAAAGGGATCGACCATGAAAGAAAAGGAAGAAGAAGAGGGCGGCAAAGGGCCAAGAGCGAGCATGGCACCGTGAGGTATGCATATTGAGGAAGAAAACTAAACAGACAGTCATACACAATACAAGGTGAACAATGCGGAGAGAAAGGTGACAGAAAAAACCCGAAATCCTTCCCACACCAACGCTCCAGTTCTTCACAGAAAAGCTGCTACCCCCCCCCCCCCATTCTCCCGTCGTCCCTCTCGCACCCAACTCCCTTGCCATATTAGAAAGGGAATGAGTCAGCTCTGCCCCTCAGCAGTCGCAGCACTCTCCCGCCTTAAATCTAGTCCACCATCCCCCTGCTACCATCATTCTGTGCGAAGCACCTGTACAACAGGCTCCGAGGTCTCCGCCGCCGCCTCGTGAGCCGGCACTTGTTCACGCTCTCGCTTCACGCTGTTGAGGTGGCCACTACTGCTAGCGCCAGCGGTTGCTTCAGAAGCCCCGGCCGCGGCCGGCATGTCAGTGAACATCACCACGTAGCGCGAGAGCGTGTTGGTGTCCGTATGGTTGGTCTTCTGGTAAACATCGCGGTGGCCAACACGGTCGTACATGACGTAGCGACCGTCGTGGTTGGCGCCGAGGGAAGCAGCGGCGTCAGTCGCCACCTGTCCCACCCGCAGCAGGTAGCTGGCCGTGCTCATCGGGTCCTGGCGCAGGGTCTGGTAGGTGTTCTCCGTCGAGACGCTGTACCGAATAGTCGCGCCCCTCTGCACATTCGCGAAGTCACCGTCGTCAGCGACAAGAAGATTGCAGCTGCCGACAAGCATGTTCGGCCGTGCGGCAGCGGCCTTGGGCAAGACAGCGTCAGGAAGAATGACGTGGTGCAACGAGGCGTCACGCTCAGCGAGGAAGTCGAGCTCCTCCGAGTCGTGCAGCCGCATCACAGCAGCTCCCAGTGAAGCCGCCTGCTGGTACCCGCTGGGGTACACTGGCATCACTTCTACTGGGTAAATGGTGTTCTT
Organism: Leishmania panamensis; assembly: GCF_000755165.1. Lineage (NCBI taxonomy): Eukaryota > Euglenozoa > Kinetoplastea > Trypanosomatida > Trypanosomatidae > Leishmania > Leishmania panamensis. The sequence continues at coordinate 423,479 of NC_025875.1, read as the reverse complement.
CAGACGATCAGCACTCGTGCGGGCCAGTTTGCCGTCAAGCTTGATGTTGGTGTACACGTTACCCGTGTACAGCTGATCCAGCTCCTTGGCGTGAAACTGCAGATTCTCGCGACGTTGCTCCACGCCGCCGGGGAGCGCTGCGATGTAGTCGCTCACAGCCCGCGTGTACTCCATCAACAGAGGGCGCCAGCTGGTCGAGTACTGAGACAACCCCAGCGCCTCCGTTTCGCGCAACAGCTGCGCCACCGCCGCCTCAGAGGCCGCTGGGGTGTCACTAAAGATAGAGGAGAAGTGGCAAATCGCGTACCAGACTTTGCGCTGCTGCCGCTTCGTCGTGTCCTGATAAAGAAGAGCCCACAGTGCACGCGTCAGGCGCATATGTGAGACATTGTTTCGGTCCAGGCCAAGCTTTGCGTGCGCAACCTCCCCAATGAAGCGCGCAAAGCCGCTGTCAATCTGCGAGACTTGCACGAAGGACGACTGCACGTCGAGACGCCACTGCCGCACCACCTCTTCTGTCGTCAGCGCGGCATCATGTGGCTTTGTCTCCGTGGGCTGTGTACGCGCCACACGCGCGGCATGCCGCTCCTTCTGCGGCACCAAACCGATATCCGTGTACAGGGGCCGCTGCACCTGGGTGAGCGACGGCAGGTTGCGAATCTGAATTTCATTCGCGTCGACCACAATGCTCGCAATCTCCGCGTCGCCAGGATCGAGGCGACCGTGCGGCGGGCGAGCACGATCGGACGCATTCGCTGCCGAGGTAGATGAAGACGATGTCGCGTCGTCCACCTCTGCTGCAGCCGCTGCACGCTTTTTCGGCGGCGCCGCACGCCTCAGCGCCTGCCGTGCCTCGTCCAGCGCATTCGGCTCCAACGGGTAGTACGCCAGCGGAATGCTGTCGAGGAGGCCCGTCTGCATTGCGTCCAGCTCCGACTGCATGATGCCGAGTGGCATGGTGGACTCAACCATGCGCTTATACTCGTCAGGGTAGTACAGCATCGGGACAGCAGGCACCTCGGGGTATGGAACCGACCAACTTGTGTGGTAGTAAAATGCGTTACGGCAGGCACGAAGCGCGTCGCCGAAGGACGCGTGCTGGCTGAGCAGACCGGCTGCATCACCTCGGCCAGCGGCGCGCACTCTGGCAGTTGCATTCGCCACGCCGTTCTGGCGCTGGGTATGGCCACCTTCTTCAATGCTAATCGGGTTAAAGTCCATATTCCTTAGCGAAGCCTCGTACGACGCTTGAAGGGGTTGAGTCGACGCGTGAGAACAGCGGACGCAAAGGCGCACAAAAAGCTTCTGCGCCTGTGTGTGGCGTCCTCAACACGTGCACGTGCACACGCAGATCCTCCGCTACGCTAGCAGCAGACGAATAGAGCTCGGAAGGGGGAAGGAAATAGAGAGAGAGAGAGACGAGAGGCACGTTACGTGAGAGCAGTGTGATTTGGGGCTACACTCATGTGAGAAAGCGTGTGTGGGTGCGTAGTCGAGTGAATGCGCCAGCGAGAGGGTAAAAAAGGGGGGAAATGATAACCACAAAGAAACCGACAACGGCAACACGCCCGGGTATATGACTGGTGAGGCAGAGGCGATAGAGAAAACGAAAACGAAAGGAGGGACGAGGTGAGCAGCAGAAAGCGCGCATGGTAGTGTCCGGTCGGTCTGCTGCTCAAAGAGTGCGGGGAGCAGGGGAGGGGGGGTGAAGGCAGCGGCCCCCCCGCCCCACCACAGCGGTGAGGGAGAGTCTCCCAAAAGGTAAGCAGGCATACAAAAACAACGGACGTGCACTGTATACCCGCCCCTTCGACACAGAGGGAAAGTCAAGCACGACAATGAAGAAGCGCATGCACTGCTTCAACAAGCGAGCACCGCACCACAACTCTTTTCGTCACCTCTGGAATTCCTGGCAAAGGGTGGAAAAGAGGAATAAACAAGCGCCAGCCGCCGCCTCTTCAAATGTGCAGCGCAGCGTCGTAGCCACGTGAAGGGAGTAGAGAGGCTCGCTCTTGCTTGTCTCTTCCCCTCGCACACAGGGGTTTCTGTGTTGCTTACTCTTTGGTTGTGGGGTGGGGTCAGTTGTGCGCGGGGCTGCGGCGCGTGCAGACATCCACGAAGCCATTAGAGAGGAGGGAAGGAGAGAGAGAGGGCGATCGGATAGCGATCGAGGGCCAACACAGACACGCGCCTACGGCAAACCCGTTAGAGGTTTCCTTTTTTTTTGTTCTTGAGCGAGAGGAAGTCAGGGACAGCATGAAACATCGCTTAAGTCATGAAGACGAGAGAGAGAGAGGGGGGTAGGAAATAAACAAAAGGAAGGGGCATACAGACGTGGCACAGACCCCTGGTGGAAGGGGGAGAGGGGGAGGGAGGGAGAAGGAAGAGGCAGCGGGGGTGCTAGAGATTACATCATCCATATATGAATGTCACGCGCAAAGAAACAGAGAGGGCGAGTGCTGCGTCGCACTACAACAACAGAGGAGACCCTCTCAATAGGGAAAAACTTCAAACAGAGGGGGGAACGCAGAAGAACAGTACGAGGCAGAGCGATGCAAGTGGAGAAAGACTCGGGACGGCAAAGGACTACAGGTAGGGGGAGGGGGGTAGCAGCAGACGGCCTAGAGAGCGCGCACGAAATCATCTCGAATGG
>NC_025875.1:364332-413501 GCF_000755165.1 Leishmania panamensis | reverse complement strand
CTTGGAGAAAGCTGAGGGTAACGTAGATGTTCTATAAACACGCCGAAAAGGGAGGTGAAGGAGGGATGAGAAAGGGAGAGGGAAGAAAATGGACGAGCTGCACGGCGCGAGGGGAAAAGAGAGGAGGGGTCACAAGCACGGGGACATGCAAACATACTCATACACACACAGTGGGGAGGAAGGGGAGGAACTGCTGTCAGCTTCTCCCCCTGGTTACACACCGTTCCTTGGGTATTCGTAGCGGGGTGAATCGATTTATTCATGAGCAGCCTGTGAATAAGACAGTTCCTGCACAGCATCTAGCGAGAAAGCGATGCTGTGCAGGAACTGTGTGCTCGAGTAGGGTGCCAGGTGATATAAGGAAGGAATGGCATGTTGATGGCAAACCTGGCGAGACGCAGATCGCCATAAACAGCGCAGAAGCGCCAGTGATGTAAAGGAGATAGGGGGCGCCCACTAATAGACAGCGAGGGAACTTAGATGGGGAAAGGGTAGACAGTGCGCTTCAGTAGGAGGGGAACGCTGGTGGTGCAGCACTGTTGAATCGAGAGAGAAAAGAGGTCAGGGAGAGAGAGAGACGTTTTCGCTCTCTCTCCCTGTCCATTGGTCTGCCGCAGCGCTTCTCTTTTTGCACCCTTCGATTGGCAGTAGAGGGGGTAGTGAAGTGTGCCACTTCGTCAGAGCTAAAAGAAGCGAAGTGGCGTACATGCACAACTGGGAGTAAATTAAGCTCCTACAGAGAGTCTAAAGAAGCCCATAGGCACACAAACAATACGTGCGTCAAACGTCTTGTGTCGATGCGCCTTCGATGACAGTTGAAGCGTGTACGGTGCCACTCAGTCAGAACAGCTATTGAGTCGACGAAATATGCTTGTAAGTAAGATGATGGCCTACACGAGTTCTGTGGCAATAGTCAGATACAACACCATGGTGCGTCCTTGCTTCTCACCCTCCTCTGAAGCACACCCTATATATGCATCCCTCTGGGCTGTAGGTGAGCTCAGAGCAGTGCCAAGTAGGGGGCGCTGGAAATGCGGAGGTTGTGGCACACCGCCGCCAATCGCTCCCGAATGAGAGAACAAAAAACATCAAGGCTGCCGCGGCGCAGAGGCACCAGCTCACCCCCCTTGAAGAGAGGCAACGGTGGTGCGAGTGGTGGCAGCGAGGACGAGAGTGATTGAGCTGTGACCACCGGTGTCACCAGCGACACACCTGGAAGGAAGTAGTAGAGTTGAAGGGAGTCGAACTCGGCATCGGTGAGGTTGGCTCGAGTGAGGTCGTGAACGCAGCGCAGAAATTCGGTGAGGATCTCCTCCTCTATGCGGTACGAGTACGGTATCAGTCCGTCAGCTGCGAAACTATCGTCAGCGGCGGTCGGTGCGGGCGCGAACGCTGTTGGTATTGTTACGGCGTCGTTAGGGCGACTTTGATAAGACAAGCTAAAGTGCGCGGGGGACAATAGGGCTGCTGGACGCGGCCGAGAGTACGAGCAGCCGAGCACGGCAGACGGCATTGTCACCGCCGAGGCTCTCGAAACAGTGGGATTGGGGGCGCCACAGTGGCTTTGCGAGAGTTCCGCTCTCCCTGGCGGCAACACAGAACTGCGGTGGTCTGAGAAGGACGTGGCAACAGGCATCACACCCCCGCACTGGCCCTCCGATGGGGAGGTCAAAGCCCCGTAGCGGTCACTATGGCTTCCTGTGACAGTCACCAGCCCCACCCCCTGCGACAGCGGGGATGATAAGAGAGTCGCCTCCATGGTGGACCCTGATGCCCGTCCCTGAAGAGCCGCCACCTTCTGCTGACTCGTCTCCAGCGAGTCGGCGAATGAGCCTTGCGGCCACAACCCACCCTCGGAGTCCAGCGAGATGACCCGTTTGAAATGCAACCCCGCAACAGACGAGTGGGGAGAGTCCGCTGTGGTGCTGGCGCCCATCGCCACTGGCGGAAAGCTAGCAAAGCACGATGACGTTCGCAAGGTGCCAACTCCGCCGCTGCTGAGGTGCGGGCCACCAGTGGTCTTCGCCAGGTGAGATAATGCGGCAGAGGAGTTTCCATGCGCGCCGGGGGCCGTCTTCAGTGTGCCGCTGTGCTGCGTCACCTCAGGCACAGACCCCAAATTGATCCCCTCCACCGACACCGGAGATGGAATTGACGGCGCGCGGCGCAGTGAGTGCGTCCGGCTCACGGGAACCTCGAGCCGGTGTGGTCGTCGAAATAGACTCGCGCTGCGTAAGTAGGCGGTCGCAGCGGCTGGCGACATCTCCGCCGAGTCTGGTGACCGCTGCGAGACGCTTGCGTTGGGTTGGCTGCTGGCGCTCCCACCACTGTACCCCTGTGGCCGCTGCGTGCTGAACTGCGGCTCCTGAAGCGGCGAGCTCATGAGGGAAGCGGAACGCAGCGACGAGGCTGAGAGGACGCGTTGAATGCGCAGTGACGAGTTGTGGGAGACTGTATCGGCGTCCAGGAGCGCCTCCACTACCGTGGCCGCACCGCCGCTGCCACCGACGTATGTCGGTGCCGTGAGAGATGTAGCTGCTGAGCCGTGTAAACTCGGTTTGGTGCCAGTCGCCGCGGCACTGAGGTGGCTCCCTCGGGCAACGTGCTCGATGACCGAGCGAACTGAGGACGGTCGTGTTTGATAGCTGTCGTCGTGCGAGGTAACAAGCAGCTCACTGCCTGCGCTGTTGGAACGAGACACGCCCTTGTCGGCACACTTCAGCACTGCTGCTTCGCCTTCGTTGCCATGAATTCCCCTCCCCTCACTGGAGTTACCTATCTCGTCATCACAGCCGCCAGTACCATCTTTGAATACGTAGGCGCGCAGGTAAAAGGGGATGGAAGACGCGGTGGCACTACCTTGCTTTACTCGACTGCCACCGCTGCGTACCCGGCACACAGCGGTACTGTCAGACGTTGCAAGTATTGTCGTGTCGCCTTCGCTACTGTGCTGCTCAGCACCCTCTGGTGCTGCTGTCCGACCTCTGGAAAGGGCTGACGGGAAGCCTGGCGATGCCGCGGTGACAACAGAAGACGCATCAACGCTGGCGGAGTCACGGCAAGACTGCGTGCCAACGAAGACACCCGCTACTTCCGGAATGCATTCCGTGACGTCGCCAAAGGAGGAACTGCTGAATGTTAGCGATGTCACTTGAGCAACTTCCAGAGGCGTCTTCACCCTCACACTACCTGCGGCGGCGGCGGCACCTTCTGTGCCAGCGCTCTCACCGCCGCCGCCGCCGCCACCCGCCACCCCGAGAGAGCGTTGGATAGCAGCAGCTGTCGCGATCAGTTCACGCAGTGCGGTAATTTGTGCTGCAGGACCGCCGCCACAAACATCTTGATCCTTTTGGGGTGTCTCGCCCCACACAGAGCACCGCATCACCGCAGGTGTTGTGACGCCAGCCTCTGCGTTATTGAGGTGGGCTGCCGCGATGGCACGTCCATCTCCACCGTCAACAGTCGAAGACGCTGGTGTTGAGGGCGACACTGCAGGTGCGGCTGTGCTGCGGTCACTTGACAGCTGCGCCGTCCCGCGTGCAGTCGTTGGGACCGAGGAGGTTGGCGTGGGGACATCCGTTGGTGAAGCACCGCGAAGCGGCTCGCCTTGACGGACGTACGTCCAGACAGCAGCGATCTCTAGCGCCACACGACCCAGGAGATGGGCGATACGGCGCCTCTCGAAAGTGGAGAACGAAGCAGCGCTGAGATTTGCCGCTGTGACTGTAGCATTCGCGTCTGCACCGATCTCGGCAGCAGAGAACAACGCTGACTCGGCGGCATCATTGCGATGAAGGCCAAATGGAAAAGAGGAGGTGGTGCTGAGCTGACCTACTTTGAGTGGTGGCTCTGAGTCCGACAGCAAGGGCGCGGTTGAGCCGCGTCTATGCGACGCTGATGCTGACGTGATCCACGAAGAGGCACCGTTGCTGCCACCGACACTGCGCGCCACTGCCTCGCCGAGGTTATCATCCTCTCTCCTTTTCAAGATGTCGTAAGGGTGCTTCTCCCTGTACTCGCACGCCCGCAGAAGTCGCGAGAGCTCCCTCTGAATGAACTCGATACTCTCCTCCGCCTCTTGGGCGGTGAAAAGGACTGACGAGGGAGGAAGGGAAGGAGGACCGGACGGGGGCAGCGATGCGGTGCGGGATTGTAGATCGGGTGTTCTAGGCACGTACATTTGTGTCTAGCAAAACGAGGAAGGTGAGAGGGAAATAAAGAAAAAAAACGGATAACAAAAGTCCAGTCAGCGAACACACTCGCGCGCGTGCGCAGCTGGGGATGCTCTCGTGCAGGCCAACTAAGAAGCAAACAGCACGAGACGAAACAACTGGCGCATACACACAGGCACCAACAACACAGCGTGGCAAGTCAAGGGTGTAAGGCGTGGAGAAGGGGGAGTATCGGAAGCCCGTGTGCATGCCTTGCTTATCGACGTGGTTAGAATGATAGAAAGCAGGAATAGCGGGGAGAGAAACGCACAGTGGAACGGGGCGAAGGCAGCGGAGACAGGCAAACCGAGTGGTGCCAGAGTGCGCGTAAGGGACGTGAAAAGAAAAGGGAGTGCCACTTGTGTGTGGGTGCACATGCACGCGTCTGTATTTCTCTACGCGAGCAGCGAAGAGATTGAGGCCCACGTGCTTCGGCTTAGTGCTGCCTCATAGAAGAAGCGAAGAGGGAAGGCGGTAAATACAGAGCGCAACGCTCTATGGGCCACGATGACAACAACAGGGAGGGACAGAGAGAGAGAGCGCGCGACACACACGCACGCTCTCGAGCGGATCGCAACACAGAAGTTTGTTTATTTGTTAAAGTGCCACGAGAAGATGCAAAGAAGAGTGAGGAATCGACTCAGTTGCCATCGATGCGTGCGAGTACCTCCCCCTTCCCACAAGAGAGCGGCAGCCCATACAGGAAGGGAGGAAGGAAGCGGCAAGCAAGAGCTCCACGAGGACAAAAAAAGGGAAGTCCTTCGCGCAGGGGTGTGCGCAGGAGCGCGGGTGGGGATGCCAAAGGTCAGAAGAGAAGAGACGGAGTTGCAGAAAGCGGGGAGAAAGCCAGGATGGGGTAGAGAGCGGGTGTGTCGGGCGCTCAGGCAGACAAGCAGGCAAAGAGATGCAGGCCCACCAAAGGGCACTCGCATAGTGGGTGCGTGGGGGCCACAATGTGGAAGGGGAGGGAAGGAGCGAGACACAGGTAAGGAGAGAGTGGCAGCCCGCCACGCTCCGCCGTATGCACAGAGAGCGGGCATGCGAATACAGCCTATGCGCCGCTGCCTCGAACCTTGGCAGAGTCCTAAGTGAGAATAAGGGACACGGCATTGGTAGGTAGACTACACGCCGCTGTTGCTGGATATTTTGCCCCTGCCATCCTCTTTCCTCGTAGCCCCCACTTCACAGCAGGGTTTGCTGCGGCTGCTACCGAGGCCTACATCGTTGATATCGTTTTCGAATGGGTGTGTGTGTGGGGGGGGGGGGGGGGGGGTTGACCTCTTGAGTGATGCGTCCGTGCTTGTAAGAGAGTGTTGATATAACATAGAGAACTTCACACACAGGCATACAGAGAGAGAGAGACGGGGGGTGGGGGGACTGGGGAGAGGCCAACAATACGCTCACGGTAGGCGGAGTGACGAGGACGGAGAGGCGCGCAAAAGCAAGCGGCGGTGAGGCGAGTTGACGCTGGAGAAAAAAGTCTCTAACTTAAAACAAAACAACGAAGAGGAACGGCAACAGTCGGCACGAGCAAAACAGACGAGACGTGCACCGATTGATGCCACGGCGTCAGCGTGCAAATTTGAAGAGGAAAACGACGAAGCCAGGAGAGGCGGCGCCACATTGACTGTATGAGACTCCGAGGGGAAAACAGAAAAAGGTGAGAGAAAGCAACCCCTTCAAGAGCGCCGGAGAGGGCAGAGCAGCTGCAGAGGAGTAACAGTAGCCCCACTGTCCGCCACCACCGACCACAGCAACCTTGTCATTCCGCGACATGCGCAGAGGCTCTCTGATGTCGCCTTATTTTTCTCACGATGGCGGTGGAAAATGCTGCTTGACAAGCTCGATCAGGTCCGCCTTGCGTCTTGCCCCACCGGCGCTCACGTTCGTAGCCGTCAGGTACCTCTTGAGTTGGGGTATAATCAACCCCTCCCACGCATTCTCAGCGGCAGCGTGGCGAATGACCTGCTCGATAGGCACAGGATCGCCGTCCTCTTCGGTAGAGACTGCAGCTGACCCTCCTGCTGCGCTGACTTCCGCTGCGCCACCGCGTGGCCGGCGTGTCGCCATGGCTGCCGCGCGCGGATGGGGACAGTAAAGGAAAGCGTCGTAGTCGTTTCCCAGCACTTCTTTGTTGAAGCTATGGAAAAGTGCTGCGAAACTCCTCATGCCCTCATAGTCGGGAAGGGTGCCGTCCAGCTCCCACGGCGCCTCATCGGTGTCCTCAGCACCAGCGTCCTCCTCCTCCACCCTCGCCAAACTAGTCTCGACATCAAGGTACAGGGGATTGACTGATAATGGGAAGAGTCGTCGAGCGAGTTCTTGCAATTTGCGGTACTGCCGCTGCAGCGCGGGATTGAGTACCGCATCTACTTGGTAAGACACTGTCAGCGAACTCACAAGCTGCTTTGCAAGTTCGAGGTGCATTGGATCAACGGAGCTGTCCTCCAGTACAGGGGTGACGTGTTTGTTGGTGAGCGTGCAAGCGCGTAGCTCCGGCACGGCACGCAGATCCTCGGCGTAGGGAAGAGGTACGACGTAGAGCCCCAACCCATCCACTGGCACCTGATCGCGCCTCTCAGGATGCCCTGTCAGGTCTGGCGATGGCACCAGAGCTACGAGGCGCGGCGCTGAGCCGGCTGAGGTGCAATACTGGGCAATCGCAACTTTCTTCTTTGCACGCAACCGGCGCACAAACAGGACGAACAAGCGATGCGAGTGCGCGCCACCGCGCTGCACACACGAATGAAGGAAAGAGCTCCGTCCCACGGAATGCTCCCGCTTCACTGCGTCAACGAGATCCTTGAAGTGCAGCACGGTGAATCCAGGCTCAGCCCCGGCAGCTGCCACCTCCACAATTCTCTTGCGCTCCGCCATGGTAAAGTAGACTCGCTCCTTCCCAGCCGGTGCGTAGTAACGAAGATCGCCGAGCTGCACGTCCTCCTGCCCTGTCATCAACTCCTCCGTGGGGTCCTTCTCGCTACGGAAGCGCTGCAGCTGATTTGGGCGGCTGTCACCGGCTCCCTCTTTGTGCCCCGCACACACGCCACCATCGTCCCCATCACCTCCGTTCGTACGCGCGTGCAGGCGAACGACGCGGTGAAGCATGCGGTTCGTGCGCTTATCCAGCCACTCTCGCGGCGGAAGGCGAGCGCGCACGAAAGGGGTGTACAGACTCACCGCCATCTGGGGCACGGCAGCAGCTCGCGACGCCCTCTCTGCATCTCTCTCGGCCGCTGTCGTCGCAGAGAGAGACCCAGTGGCCGTTCCAGAGAAACCGCCGATGCGGAGCAGGCAGTGCCGAAAGGGACGCTGCGCAGTTGCACGACGCATGACAGAGTCGAGCAGCTGCTGCAGTGTACCGTTGCCAGCGTTTACATTGATCGAACCTCCACCCCTGCTGACAAAGGCCTCATCGCGGGCCTCGGTCAGCGCCGCCATATTGTCACTGTCACCATTGGCACTGAATCGTGCAGAGGCCGCCTGCATCTCCCTCAGCAGTGGTCCCCAGAAGAAGTCTGGCACAAATCCCGTTTCGGCTAAAGAAGGTGAGTCGGACTGACTGGGTCCACTCTGGCCGGTATTAGCGCCAGTGGCGGCAGTGGTAGGGTCAAGCGACTGGTCAAACATGCTGGAAACAGTGAAGAGCGGACGCGCAGAGCTCCTCCTACTGCTGCGGTCCGTTCCATCTGCGCATATTGACGCTGTAGAGGAGATCGACTGCCTACCATGACCGGCGTCCCCCGCCGTATCTGCGACTGCAGAGCTGCCGCTTGGGTACGGACCACCGCCACTGCCAGCGTTGCCGAAGCCAAAAACTTCAAGTACAACGCCCTCCTTGCCTAGGTCGCATGCGCGACTGCGGCACAGGCTCCACTCCCGGGCGTCGTCACCACTTGGGTTGTCGCGGTTTGTGAAGACAAAGAGGCGCCGATGGCAAATATCCGGCATGGTACGGAGGCGCAGCACGATGCGCTGCACCTCCCAGAGTGCCTCACTGAACTTGAATGCGGGAGAGGCGCTCAACGGCGTCGGAAGAGCAGTATTCGTCTCTGCGCAACCGCTCGCCGAAGACGCCGCGGCGGGAGCGGGGAACATCGATGCAGTGGGCCAGTGACCGATGTGGGCCTTAAACTCCTCGTAAGCGGCAGATCCGGGAGCGCCAGCTGCCTCTAGCTGCTCCACCTTCTGCATGCATTCTGTGCCGATGCGAGCGGCCTCTTGTATCACGTAGACCCCACGGAAGCCCCTCGAGGGGGTCGGCGTCCGTGTGTTGTACAGCACAATCGCCACGACGTCCTTGCTGCTGCATATGATCTTCTCTTTCATCAGTGCGAGGATGCTCTGCATCGACATGGAGAAGAAAGAAGAAGACAAGCCAACGGCTGCGTCAGAGTCACCCACAGCACCACTACCCATAGTCGCCTCATGACCAGTGGTGGAGAGTTTGAGCCTCACGACGCCACGCGTGCGCGCTGGTGAACTTGCTCCGCTCTTACCGACTGACGTCGTCGTTGTCGACTCACCAGCAGGCAGAGCTCCGAACATTCCCTCGTTGCAGTCAACGAGGCACACGACAGCATCGCGCTGATTGAGCTGCCACAGCTGCTCACGATACTCATCGAAGTCGAGCCCCTCGGTGTAGGTGCTGTCTGCTGCAACGATACCAGTTGTACCCTCGCCCCACTCTGCAAACTCATCCATGGTGGGCCAATGGCATGCTGTGAGGGAGGGAGAGGTGGTAAGATGGTCTGGACGTGTTTGTTCTTGAAACCTAATGTGCTGACTGCTGGGAATCAGCAACGATAAGACTCAAAGAGGAAGTCAGTAGTTGTCAGCGTCACAGCTGGTTTGCAAGGTGTGGCAGACCATCTAAGAGAGTGAAGCCCCTGATCCTTAGCAGTCACCATGATGTGGCCTCTGCTTACACGCAGTTGTGCGAGCAAAGATGGAGACTTTGCCTTTACCTGGAAAGAGTCCCTAAACAGCAGGAAAGGGTAGTGTCAAGTAAAGTGAGGGATTGCAAGAGGGAGTAGAGAAACAGTGGAGTACGAAATCAGAAAGACGGGGATAAATCCAACGAGCTGCACGCACCGGCTTTGGCGTTAGAAGCGCGCAGACACCCAAGCGCAAATATCCAGAAAAGAAAAGAAAAGAAAAGAATGCTGCACACGAACACTCTGGTAAGACCTCTTGCACAGATTCGCTTCATTTCTTGAAGGAAGGTGAACAACCACCCAGTGTGGCCATCGCATGTGCCACCCAAGGACCGAGAGACGCCTCACAGTGCGCCGTTGTGAGGACTGGCACTCTTTTCGGTATGAAATTGTCAGTCTCCTTTCCCCTCCCACAGCGGCCAAGCGCTTCTTCGATATCCGCATTTCCCTTCTTACTGTTGCGATGATTTGTCGACTGTCGCTCACAATCGCGCCGCTGCGCTGCTGGTGATAAGTAAACTCCAACTGCTAAATATGGCCACTGCGTATCCTGGACTGTGTATGCTGATACACACACACACACACACCGGAAGAGAAGCAAAGGAGGATAGAGTGTGTCACGTACGGTTGGAAGAAGGGCGCCGAAACATCCACAGGAAGTGTTTACCGGTACCTATCATTCACCGCGGAGAGCCGTCACACCTCCGCCTTGCGCGACTGTCATGATTTTCTACGCCTCATAAAATAAAAGATGCTGGCAACAACAACAACAAGATCTAGTGTGCCAGCGCCCTTGCGGAGCCCCACCCCCTCCCTGCTCTGGCCGGTGTATGTGCGTGTTTGCTTGAAAGGCCGTTGGCAGTGAAAAGAATCAAGCATCACATGGGAAGGGAGGGAGGGGGGGACAAAACAAGCAAAGGCGCTAGCGCCCCCCCGGCGGGACGCACACGAGCACGTGCACGGAAAAGAAAAGGAAGCAAAGAAACGACGGCGGTGCCAACAAAGAATAGAGCGCACAATAAGAGACGAAAATGTAAATCATCTGGCGACATCGCAGCGAAGGGAGAAGACACGCACATGGGCCAACGGCGTAGGCCTTGGAAAGGAGGAAGGGCTGTGTGAAGAGAAACTTGCGATGGGGGTACTGCACGTATCTAGGTGGCAGCGGCTAGTGGTACAAGCGGAAGAGGAAAACAACACCAGAAAAAAAAAACAAAGGAACGACGTCGAACGGCCTCTAAAAGATGCAGCTACCTCAGCGAGGGAACACACCACCCCCAACGTGCACCTGTGAAAGCACATCACCAGAAAAACAGGAAAAAACAAGCAGTACTCGGCGCGGCGCGTTGGGGCAGCTCCTGCTCACACAACCACCGCTACAGAAAGAGAGTGAGCGAGACAAGCGGGGGTGCGAGAGGGCAAGAGAATATACATGAAAAAAAAGCGCTGGGACCCCCTCTCCCACTGGCAACGCACGCGTGCCCCACCCCTCCCACAAGAGCGGGAGAGGCACAACTTGGCTCTCATATGCCGAGTCACAGTTGGGTGGCGTCACTCCCTCGGCGCACCTCCCCGTCCCCCACCCTCTCCAACTGGTGCCCACACCTTCCGGACATCGACGGCCGCCCGCGAAGCCTGTGAAAGCCGCCTCTCGCTTACTGGGTATCACTTGAAGTACACTGACTGAAGATAGCCCCAGCAACACAGACCCCGCTCCGAGACCCGTCCTCGCCGAAGTGAGGAAAGCAGGGGAACGCTAGACGACGGGAGCCGGCGGCACCTGTGGCACTGCTGGTCGATCAGGCAGCAGCGCGGGGACGGTGAGATCGCTTTACACGTAGTACACATCGCTGTCCTCTGAACGGGGATTCATGCTGGTTCGAAAATCGGCGGGTTGCTCGGCAAGCGCTTCGGACGGCGGTGTCAGGGAGGAGGCCCAGGTGGCCGACGTCAACGAAGGCCTCAGCGACGGTGGGGCGGGCGTGAAGCGCATCTTTGGAGCCGCCAGCGGAGCTGCTGGCGCGACGGCCCACCCACCCTGCCCACCATCCCCACCGCGCCTAGTCAGGAAGCGCTTGTACGCAGCGAAGAAATCTTCGCGCTCGTGCACCCACGCCTCGTAGTCGCCGGGGCTCATCTGCGCAGATGGGCTCTGTAGTGGGGCGGGGGTAAAGCCCAGGCCCGCTGCGCCGATGGTGGCCACCACGCGCCTTGGCCTGTCTAGTGCGGAGGCGGCACCGGCACCTGACACATTGGCCCCAGACCCCGCCTCTATCAACGCGCCAGAGAAGAGAGAAGTTCCCTCTTCGCGATTGGCTTGCTGGTCCTGCCATTCCTGCACGCCAGACGTGTAGCGCCACACCGGGTCATCCATTACGGCGGGAGTAGCGACCAGGTACTCCAGCTCTCGCTTCATGTAGTCCTGACCGGCCTCGGTGCGTAGCGCGACGGGGAGCGAGGCGCGACGCCGCGCTTCGCTGCCGACGTGTCGATACTGGGTCCGCCACGCTTCCAGCGCCTCCAACTCTTCCTTGTTGGGTTTGCCGAGGGCCGCCTCCATCGCCGCTACATACTTGGCGGTGCGGCCGTTGCGCGCGTGTGCCTCATTGCGCTCCCTCTGCTGCTCCTTTGCCACCGCGTTCAGCCCGTTAATGTCACGTTGGATGCGGCGAATATACATTTCGGTGGCCTCGGCATTCGGCATGGTGAACTCCTCCACCCATGGAGCCATCTGCCCTGAGCTGCCAGACGCCGAGACGTTGCTACCGCGGAGGGGGTAGTGCTGATGACTGACAACGCCACCACGGAAAGAACCGCTCAAGCCACCTGGGCGTGAGGCACTGCGGCGCAGAGCCGCGGCGGCTGCTATCGACGTGGTCGGGCGCGAAAACTGAGACCCGCCCCCGCCAACACGGTCTATGCTGACGTTGCCCGCGTACGGCTCACTGCCACCTACGGCGCTGGCGTGGATAGTAGGTGGATACTCTGTCCAGCTCTCCAGCAGCGGCTGCAGCGGCCCGTAGCCCTCCACAAAGAGGACAGCAGCTCTGCGCTGCTGGCTACAGTGGTAGAAGTGCTCCACAAGACCCGCACCGGGCACAGCCACCTTCGCAGTAGTATCGGAGGTTGCCATATTCGTCCCGGCGACCTTCTGCGACAACAGAGGCACCGACAGCTCAGATGTGAACGGTGGCGCACTCCGGGCAGTGAGTTGGTTGGCGCTATGCCAGCGATCCCGCGCTGTGGCCCGCACCAGCTGCGGGTAGGACAGTGTCCTGTTGCTCGTGAGAAGTGCGCCGCCGTCATCGGCGTCAGTATCGCTTCTTTGCGGTGCCTCAGCGTCTGTTGCACTTTCACTCAACTCTCTCGGCAGCGCCAGCAGTGGCAGCGGCAGTCCGCTCATGAAAATCGCATTCCGCACGACACTCGTGGCCGCAGCCTCTAGCCTCTCAAGAAGACTGGGTTTCTGTAGCTGCTGGGCGCGTCGCTGCGACTCCAACGACGTAGTCCCCGGCGGCGTCATATAGCCGGAGCCGTTGGCGCTGTGCCCGTCCCCCACACCGTGCCGCATTTGCGACGTCATGTCAGACGTCAGGCCAGGCCACGAGAAGCTCCATGAAATGTCGTAGTGTTTGCACAGCAGCTCGATCGCCTGCGCTGCATTCCGCTTCACCAGCCGCTGGAACGCCGCCTCTTTCCTCTGACTACTGACTTTGCCAGGAGAGCCTAAGGGTGACAGCGTCGCCATCGAGTCGGCGAGGACAACAATCCCCGGACTTGACAGAAGCGTCTGCTGCCGCCCAGAGCGATCCGGCGACGGGGTGGCGGCGACTGCAGGAGGGGAGTTTGCCAGCCCTTCAGTGTCGCTGTCCAGCGACTGCACCTGTGATTCATTCACCAGCACCAGTGTGTCAGGCGGTGGTGCCACAGCACCGCTGTCAGCGGTGCTGCACTCGCCCGAGATTGTTGTTGGGTGAAACGCTACCGCTGACGCAAACGCCGCTTCGCCGTCCATGCGGGATGCCACGGCAGTACGCATCATGGTGAGCAGTTTCCGTGTCTTGCTGCGCAGCGTCGCCTCCACCTTGGCCTCTGCAGTCTTCTGATGTGACTCAGCAGAGTTGCCGTCCTTGAGATCGGCAGCCGCGAAAAGAAAGTTGTGCTTTGTGTAGCGATCGTTAGGGGTGATAGACATGAGGTACCGGCGTCCCCGTTGCGCTGGCGGCCCGAGTGCGACGTCCGGGTCCACCAGCGAGACTGAGCGCTGGATCTGGGCGATGTTGGGCAGCTGCAAGACGTAACCGACGGCGATGGCCTCGTCAAGAGTCAACTCATACTTCGGCTTTTCCCCCTGAAGAAAGATGTGCACAGGGGCGGGGTGGGTGTCAGAGAAGACACCTGTGGCGGTGCGCAAATGGGCCATGGTTGCCGTAGTTGCGGCTGCTGTCGCAAATCGGAATGGCTGGCTGTTGGGCACCGGTGTGCCCGGCGTCGCCGTTGACCGCAGCAACGCTCGATTCCAGATGGTGACGTCGCGTTGAATCATCTCCTGCTGTGCGAGAGATGCCTCGTGGCACTGCTCGGCTGCCCAGGTGCGGTTACGCTCCTCAAGCAGGCGCGCCATACGATGCAAGCGAGGTGGCAGCGGTGTGTGTCTGTGGCTTCCATGGGCATGTGTCTTGGCAAGAGATGCCGCAGCCTTCGATGGCACTTCCTCACCGAGGAAAGCTTGCTTCACAAGGAAGGCGCCAGCATTTCCGAACCGCTGCTCGGGACCACGGCAACCACCGACGCGCGGCTGACGCGTGGGTTGGCGCCGTCCACTATTGGTTCGAGCGGCGTTGCCTCCGGACCCTGCAGCAGCCGGAGCATCGTCTAGGCGGGGTAGAGGGCTAGCAGTGGTGGGAGGGGCAGCGGCAACAGCAGCGCTCTTGACTACGGTCTTCCAAGACTTGTCACCCGTGTCACCAATGTTTCGACGCTTTTGGTGCTCGTCCAGCGCGGCAGACACCGGTTGGCCTTTTCCTCCGCTAAGGCGACTGACAGCCACATCATGAGCGAGAGCGTTGAGGGTCGTCTGCATGGCTACCGCGGCTGCCTTGTCAGCCCCACGATCCATCGTCGAATAGTTGATGTCCTCCCAGCGTACGTAGTCGCGATAAAGGAAGCACAGCGCCTTCAGCTGCACCTCGCTCACCGCACGGCCGTAGATAAGGTAGCTGGCGAAGCCTCCAGGAGGTGCCCCCACCGTAGGCATGCGTTGCCGACCAACAGCGTCCACCTCCATCTCTGGTTGTGGGGTGCCAAAGATCTTCTTCATGAGCTGCGGTGTTTGGCTCGTGACCAGACCCGAGTACCGATGCAGTAGGTCCATCCGCCGGAGGGCGTCAATGAGATGCTTCACCTTGATGCGCCAACCCTCCACCATCGTGCGCGCAGCAAGCCCCAGTGGCCATCGATGCGGAATCAGACATCCCTCGCCAAGCACGTCCCCTGTGCCGTATGCAGCAACCCCTTCACAAAGTGTAGACACAGTGCCGCCCATGATGAAGATCATCTCGGTGCACCTTGTCGACGTGCTCGCCACGAGCGACCCTGGCGTATAGATGACTGGCTCAAGTCGCTCCTGGATGAGGCGAATGGCTACATCAGGGAGCGGCTTCAGCAGCTCGGAGCCGGCCCGCAGCTGCTGTGCTAGGGCGTGCGTGAAGCGCTGCTCGCCCATCCACTCAACGCGGAGAACCGCCGCCTTCTGCAACAGTCCATCACGCAGGGCGGCATCACGCTGCATCAGCGCGGTGAAACTTCGGTGCGGTAGGCACCACACGTCACACACTGTGTCTGCCCGCAGTACGCAATGGCGCGGCTCGTGGAAAAGCACCGACAGCTCGCCAAAGGAGGCTCCTGATTCGACCACCTCCGCCGGCTGGGCTCTGGTTGTCTCTCCAATGTACCAGCAACCGCACCTCTCGCATGAAGAGCGCGACGCCGTCAAATCATTCGGCAACTCACCCGACATCAACGGTGCCGGACTGCCGCCACTCTTTGGGGACACAAACACGTTGAGGCGACCCCGCCGCAGGAAACAAAGCTGCCGAGAGGACCCGGGCGTGTGGGGGCAGGCCATCACCTCGCCAGGCATGTATGTGCGCGGCACCATGTGCGAGATCAAGGCGCGAATTGTGGGCGCCGGCACATCCTGCAGCAGCCAGCTCTGCCGCAGTAGCAGCTCCGTGGCGGCATAGTCACTGTAGAGGGAGCGACGTCGGGCAGCCACGATGAAATCGGCGACAGTGCGGACGGTCCCACGCGGCACAATCTCGCCCTTTGCAGCAGTGCACCACGGCACGTACCGGTGCGGCGAACGTTGCAGCCGCTCCGCCCGCTGCCGGGCAGCAATGTCAATGAGAGCGGCGTGCACGTCGCTCGTGCGGATGCGGAAGGTGTCAACGAACTCCTCGTAGGTTGCCCCCTCGTTGCCTTTTGCGCTCTTCGATGCGGTCGAGGCAGTCCCGGAGGTTGGTGCAACGGTAGGGGTGGTCGAGGCTGTGTAGCACACGTACTTGAATGGCGCCAGTCCAAAAGCCTCACCGGCTCCCAGCACCACAGGGGCACGTACCTGCTCTGTACCGGTGGGCCGCAGCGTTGGCTGTCCAACGGTGCGGCTGGCCCGTCGCAGTGAGCGCTGAATTGCAGTCGTCACGTTGGAGACGGAGGTCCCGTCGTCGTTCGCCCTCCCGCCACCAGCGACGGTGGAGTTATTGCATCCCACGGAATCGGTGGCTGGGTAGTCATCCATGATCAACGCCACCTCTGGCGCGAGGCCACCGCCGCACAGGCGCACTACATCCTTGGCCGAGGTAAAGTACATCCTCCGCTCCCTGCGAACCCCCAAGCCGCCGCCACGGCGTTGCTGCTGAGGTGCCGAAGACTGCGACTGCGCCTGTGGCTGGAAAAAGGTCGCGGACACAGTGCCCGCCATGACAATGTACACAAACGACGCCTCAGGAGGTTCACGGGGGTAGACCAGCACTCCGCCAGCCTCGATGCTGACAGGGGCGACTTTATCCTTCAAGCAGGCAATGACCTCCTTCGGCTCTAGGGACAGATTGCCCGTGCCTCCGTCCAGCATTAGATCTCCGCCGGCCGTGTTGAGTGCACGGGTCAGCGACGTCAGTGCGTCCGTCACCATCTTTGCATACGCCGCCGCACCTTCGACAGTGTCGCATGACGGGAATCGTTGTCGGACACTTCGCTGGCGCAGGAGCAGCTGCTTCTTGAGCCGCATGACAGGGGCGAAGTACTCCCGCAGCGCCACTCCCGGCAGGGCATCAAGGGCCGTCCTCAGGTACATAAGTCGGTCAATGGAAATTCCATTGATATCGATGGCGCTGTCGCGGTTTCTAGGGCACCCACTTCCGCCACTGTATGCGCTGGAGCGGCGGTGGCTGGTGCATCCCACGCTCTGGCGGCGGTGAGTGGCATTGCCGGGGTGATGCGGCACATGCACGATAATCCCTGGTGCGCCGGGTCTGGTTGCTGTGAGCATCGGTCGAAGAGGGAGCAAATGAATAGAAAAACAGGCACAGAGGAAAACGTCGTCTGTGCAACGAGAGAAGACCCTTTTCCCAATGTCGTGGTGGGCGCCCGTGTGTGGGAGGTAGTGCGGCCAACCCGTGCGGCAGCGGGACAGCTTGCGGGGGTTGCAAGAGAGCACAAACAGCCAAACAAGAGTAGGGGTGCGGGTATTCTAGACGATTTAGCGGCAGCGCAAGAGGAGGTAAAGAGTAGAGCGTGGGGAGAGGGAGGGACTTTTCTGAGGGAGGTGGCCACCCCATAGCTGGCGTATCAGCTCTCTCTCTCCCTCACACTTCAAGTGTGACGATCTCGCGTTGGTGTCTTCGAGCGAGGGCACTGAGTGAGAGAGTAGAAAGATGAGTTTGGGGGGAGGGTGGCTGATGATGCGTTGCACAGATCAGCACGCACGTACACGCCGTAGACGTTGGCACGGCGTCTTCTCCTCGGGTTGCAGAAGGGTGGTCGAGATGTAGAGAAACAGAAGAGGGATGTTCATGGCGAGGGTGTGAAGAAAAACACTGAATGTGCGTTCCCTTGCACATTGTCGCCCCCCTTGCACATTGTCGCCCCCCTTGCACATTGTCGGTTCCATCTGGCAGACTCAGCAAACTACAGAAAAACAGCAGCTCCTTTGCAGTGACGGCTCCCAGAGAAACCCATGGGGTCTGAGAACATGTGTGGGTCTGCAGGTATTTTCCACCCCGCTCCTCCTCTCTCTAGACTGTTAAGGTGCAGGGCAATGTAATACACACAACGACCCGCAGCCGCGTGGATGCTTGATCGCCGAAGGGTGGTGTGAGCGGTGGCTGGTAGAGCGTATGGTGTAATAGACGCAATGATAGGGGAAGAGGAAAGCCCCAGTTGTGTCAGCTCTCTGATACACCGGCGTGTGCCATTATGCTGGTTCGTTTTTTTTTTTTGCCTGGGTACGCTGCCACTTGTCATTGGTCAGTCCACGAGGCAGTGGTGAAGGCAGTCAGAAGTGAGGCATCACACATCTCCTTGGCCCTCCTCGGCCCTATCCCGAGTACTGAGGCTCAGAGACAAACGCACGCCCAATGAAAAAGTGCGCCCCTTCGCGTCTCCTCAGATGAGAAAGCAAAAGCACACACAAAATAGCTAAATAAACGCAGGAAACGAAAAGAGAGATGCCTCATACCAACTGTACATGCTTTACATCGCAGCTTTTCTTTGCTCTCAGAAAGGGAAGGGAAAGTGACTGCACAGCTAACTCAGCCAAGCAACGATAACAAGGACAGTCACTGCACCACCACGACTGACATACACACACATACACACACACACAGACACATTAGAGAGAGAGAGACGACCGTCATTCAGCACACGACAAGTCAACGACAGAGAAGGCAGCGGCAGGAAAAGTGTGACCGTACATCCGGCAGTGACCAAGAGCAACGTCCTCAATGTAAAGAGAGGGTGGGTGGGAAAAAGGAGGCGTATGAAGCCAACGACAAGATAGAACGAAGGAAAGGGGAAAAATAGTGCAGAGCTTCTTCGGCAGCCACGGGTCCCTCCTCCCTCCCCTTCTCCCCTCCCAAATTCTCTGGGTCAGGACGCTTCGCTCGCCAGACTCGCGTGCATCTCTACACCTGCAAGCGGGGGCCCTCAATAACAGCGACATACACACAAAAAAAAGGTGTAGCGTGTCGTGGGGTTCGTCGCTTCACACAATCCGCCATATACTCGCGTAAGCGTAGGTGCCACCCAATACCTACCAAAGGGGATAGAGGCCGTAGGAGGGCAGCTTAGCCGGTCCCTTTCGTCGTCGAGAGGCGGTCCGCCATCGCCTGCTCCTCGTCACGGGAGATCCTCGTTGTCTTTGGGTCGTACGGGTAGACATACTTCTTGAAAAGCTCCTCGTCGCGCTTCTCCCAGTCAACGTGCGAGAGGCGATCCACACATCCCTTCAGCTCCTTCTTACCTATCTTCTTCGGCTCCGCGGTCAGCAGGTAGCGCGAGTTAAGCGCCTCGCGCCGCATCCGGCTCTTCTTGCGCTCCTCCTCGTACATGCGGCGCACCTGGTCATCGATTTCGCTGGGCTCCATCTTCTTGTCGTTCTTGTGCACCTCCTCCTCCATCTTACGATCACGCTCGGCCTTGGAGTTGGCAAAGCGCTCCACCTGCTGATCGTACATGCGGCTCACCAGGTGGCCTTCTTCCTCCTTTGAAATGTGCTTCTGGGTCTGGGCGCGTGCTCGCTCCAAGGTGGCGCGACGCTCCTCCTCGCGCTGCGCCGCTAGCTGCATCTGCCGGTAGTACAGTCGCTGCACGAGGTTCTCCTCCTCTCCTGGGGAAAGGCGCTGCTCGGCGGTCAGCGTGCTGTACTCCACAGCTTCCATCCTGACGCCTTGTGTGCGGAGGTTATACGGTGAGGCTGAAGGGGCTCGCAGCACGCGAATGCAGGACAGAGCCCAAAAAAAAATTTTTAAAGGACCAAAATACTGCCAGAGGTGCCTACTGGGGTCACGGAGATACTTGTAGGAAGAAGTAGCCCGCAATGCGTATGGAGGATAAGTGGTTGAGGAGTTGCTGGGTGACACGAAAAGAATAAGAACGGGAGAGCGCAGAGAGGGTGTCAAGTGAGTCGAGAGAGAAATGAATTACGTAGGTGGAGGCGTGAACTGGAGAATATATATATATATGCGTCCTTGAGTAGAACACGTGCAGTAGGAAAGCAGCAAGCGTGTCATGAGCAGTCGGTAGGATGTTGGAGCATATGTGTGTGTGTGCGATCCATCCCAGGTAGAACCAATGAAAGCACACGCTTCCGGAAAGAGGGGAAGAGAGCAAAAGAAGTGAAAAATGCGACGGAAGGGTGTAAGTGCCGTCTGTTCGCTGCTTAACGAGGAGGTAGCGCGGGTGCAGACACGTCGGGTGGAGGGGGGGGCATCCAAGGCCATGAATACACCCACGGAAGAGCACATTCCACACAGAGATGAGAGGGTGGCGCACTAGTGTACATCGCGTAGATACACAAAAAATGCGCGGGAAAAAAACACGGCCTCAGGAATCTTCGCAGTATGGCACCACAGAAACTCTGCCTGACGATAACACACAGTCTCGTGCGTCCCCACCCCCTCTGCTCCGCTGATAGTACCGAGACCTCGCTTTGTCAGCGTCACCATCAGTAGACCTCTCCCCCTGACGTAACAACTCTCCAGCCGGGTGATGTATGCACAGGCGTGCGTGTGTGCCTACTCACGCGAGTGAGAGCAGAGTGGGGTTACTGAACCTCCATCGATCCCTGTGAGGAAAGAAGCGTAAGGCAAGCAAGCCAGCAAAAAATGTGACGCCCGCCATGGCCATCATGCCCGCCGGAGAGGTGGTCGCACAGGCGTGTTAGAGTGGTACTCCTCCCCTGGCGACATGGTCACTTCCTCACTCCCCCCTCGGTCACTGTCCACGATTGACCTTGAGGTCCTCCGTGAAGACTGCGTGCGCCTCTGTGTAGGCGTTGGTGGGGACGTGGAAGTATGAGTCAGCCGACTGAGACACATTGATGGTGCGAGGTATCCCTCGCTGCACAAAAGCCCCCATGTTCCTGGAAACCTGTACCGCTGCTGCGCCGTCACTCATAGCAGTGACATCGCCAAGTGGCTTGTCGGCTAAGCTCCGTTGCCGCCGTGCGGTGAGCGCTTGCTGCGCCGACTTCTTCTCCCGTTCGCTGGTTCCATCGTAAAAGTGGTGTGCCATCTCGCGCACGTGTGGAGCAGCAGCGATCTCGGGCAGCACATCGAGATCCGCGTGGCCCATCAAAACCGATTGATGCTTTGCCTGCTGAATCTTGGTGAAGGTCTCCTCCAGTGAGGTGCTCTGAATGAGGAGAACAAGCTCGTAGGTGACACCATTGCAGTACTCCGCCTCGCGAAGCAGCCGCGTCCGCTCCCGGTAGGCTTGCACCTCGTTCGGCGACGAAGCTGCTGACCCGCGACTTCGTCGGCCATTGTTAATGGGGCACTGAGAGGCCAGCCATGCCACGTTCACTTCGTCTGCGTTCAGTGGCAATGGCACACACGCGCTGGAGGCAGAGATGACTTCCGGGCAGCAGGAGGCAAAAAAGAGACTGAATTCGCGCTGCAGCTCCTTCTCGACTTTCAGGTAGGCCTGGTGGAGCAGCTGCTCCTTGTGCAGCACGCGGTCCGTCGCCTCCCGTGACAGCACAAACTCTAAGGGAGAGGCTGGATTCAACACAATATCCACCTTCTCCGGCACGATGGAAGCGTTATGCAGCAGCGTGGAGACATCTGCAAAGTAGCCGATCAGGAAAGGGTGCAGGAAAGGTCCAAACGTGGGGAGCGGGGTGGCTTGCTTTATTTGGAAAGGCGCTGTCTGGGCGACGGACTCCCAGTAGGTCGCCTTCGCCTCGTCCGTCACAGTCTTTGCCGATTCTGCACCTGCTGCTCTCTCCCCACGCAGCGCGGATGCCCTCACTGCTCCCACTGTCGCCCGACGCCTCCCGGCAAGTCGTTCTCGGCGGACGGGATGGTGCCTTGATGACGTTGCCTTGCACCCAATACCCCTCGCCCTACCTTTGACTCCGCGTGGGCGCCTCTGCGCGCGCGTACGCGCCGCCCTCGCCGCTGGCGCAGCTGGGCGAGTTTCATGAGATACACTCGATGGGTCAAGCTCTCCCTCCACAAAGCCGTCCATCAGCATCGTATCGAAGAGCGCATCTGCGTCGACAGAGGTGTCGTCGAGTGTTGTGGAAGGCCCTGCCTGTGTTGCGTCACTACGAGGAGAAGAGTCAGGAATTGTGTGCTCAGCTGTCTTCAGCGCCACGCCAGCGCTCTCAAGCGCTTGTGCTCCTGTGCCGTCTTCCGGCGCAGCATTCGTCTCCCCCTCTTGACCTGAATGGCCCCTCCGCGATCCCGCCGACGGGGCGGTCTCGTCCCTCTCCTGCATGGTTACTTCAGCAGAGGCGCATGACTGTTGCTGCCAGTGCCGCTGTTGCCACCACCTACTCTGGAGCAACGCGTCAGGCAGCAACCCCGTGCTTGGCACCTCAACACCAGTAGAGGCCGTGGTGGTTGAACCGGATGCCCACAGCACACCGCTCGGGTCGCGCACCGCAAAGCCGAAGCGCTGGCAGAACAGTCGCACGTAGTCCAGTGATGTGAAGACGGGCAGCGCTATGTAGTGATCCAGAGCAAAGACCTGTGGCTTCACGTCGTACGGGTCCCACCGCCTGTCCACCGGGGACGCAAAGGAGAGCAAGGTACTGTTCACCAGACAGCGCACCAACTCCAGATCTGTGCGCGCATCCCGATTCGAGCTGATGGACAGCGCAATCGCAGCCTCGAGGGCATCACTGCGGGGTAGTAGCTGAAGGGCACGCAGCTGCGCAGCTGCCGCTCCCGTCGCCGACCCACCGCCGCGGCTGCTACTCGTAGCGCTGGTGCTGTGCTGCTCCTCTCGCAGAAGATGCTGAAGACGCCGGCGCTCCCGCAACTGCTCCTCAGCGGCGCGGTTTGTCTGGCGAAGATGCCGCAGTCGCCGACGCAGCAAATGACATCCCGCGTCACGCGCCGCGCTGGGCCTCCAGCAGATCCGCGTCGTGGACAGCAGCATGACAACAATGGCCGTGCATGCGTGACGTCGATTTTATCTTGCGCACCGGCAAGGCGAAGGAAAACCGTTTAGTTTTTGCTTAGAGAAAAAGAGCTGTGCAACTTCTTTCGCTGAGCCGGGCAGGCGCTCTCGCGTCGTGCACCCAAACTGACGCAGTTCTCGCGTGCAGAAAGGGATGCGATGTGAAAGGACAGGAGAGAGAAGAAGCGTGGGTGATCGATTGTGCAGTGGTGCTTGTTGTCGAAGTACTTGTGCGGCATCTGTGCACCATACACTCACTTGCTTCTGGTAAAGCGGACGCGGAAAAAGTGAGAAGAAGGGGAGGAGAGAACTGTACAAGAGAGATGCGCAAGCACGTACACAGACGTTGCCCTAAACGATTTTGTGAGTCTCGCATTACCCAAAGAAAAAAAGAGAGTGAAAAAGGAGCTCCACTCTGATAACGCACGTCCGTTGCTTTGAGACCCGCAGATTATGCGGAGCCGGGAGTAATATTAAAAGTGAGCGAAACTGCATAGAAGACACACACGCATTGCTTTACAGAGAGAGAGGAGAGTACGGCTGAATGTAAAGACAATCGCCCATTCGAGGTAGACTGCCGGTGCGTGCAGAAAAGACCGTAGTGGCGTCCCCGCTCGTCTCTCCGACTCCACTTATCCTCACATGAACTTCAAGTCTACCACCGCGTCTTGAGCATTACCCACGTATGTGACTCCCTCTGTGTGTGTGGGGGGGGGGGGAATCGCTCTCCATACAGCGTTTGCCTTTTGATGCTCCGATTCTCACTTTGTTTTGCCATGTGCGTGGGTGCACGTGTGCATGTTCTCTCCCTCCTATTCCTCTGGGCACTGTCACGCACAGAGTGTGATGAACATCACACCAAGGGAAAGGGGGAAGACAAGTAGCAGTAGTGAAAGTGATAGCGGAGGTAACGCATATGCGCGCGACTATCAAACATGTGACAGAGCATGGATAGCAGCACATTCGTATCCACAACGATGCAAATCGACAAGGAAAGGCAGAAAAGTTGGGTGCGTGTACGGCACAGCATATACAGCAGTCAACCATCGAGCGAAGAAGAGAAGAGGGATTAGAAGAAGCGCAAGTGAGGTCGAACAAACATAATCGCACATAAAGAAAGAAAACACTGCGCAGGAGCGGAATGGGAGAAGAGGTAAGGTGAGAGGTACCGCCTCTAGGGGCTTATCTGCACGCCCGTGACTGTAAGCACAGACATAGTAGAGGGGGGAGGCAGGAGAAGGATAGACGGGAAAGGCAGGTGCTGGGACGGTCAGCCGCCTGATTAAACCGGAAGGAGAAGTGAAGAGGGGGATTATGGTGGAGAGAAGCAGGTTTGAGTCAACGGCGCACACGCGAGTGTCTCTGTGGGTAGATCATCTTCACACTCACTGTAAGAACTGTGGATGTGTAGCGCATTATTGACAGTGTTCTTGTGTAGCGGCGTTACCACATGGCGAAGAGGCACCAGAGAACCCAAGGAACGCAAGGAGGGAAGAATCTTTGAAGACGAGTCAGAAAGCTTGTGCAGAAGGCGAGGTGCATCGCGCCTACCCCTTTCCCCCATCACCATCCTTCTTTCCCTCTCAGGTGCCACATCGTCCCCATTTTTTTGCCCTCGGCTCGTGCCCGCCGCCATACCGGCATCTTCGCTCTGTGCGTTTGTATGCAACACGTGTAGTCTACGCCTTTGGAGTGGGAAGCCGATTCACGGATGTCGTTGTGAGAGAGTTGCTGAACGTTAGCACGATCTTACCCCACGCCCTGCTGTCGTCGAGTCGCGCGTGCGCCTGCGCTACCTCCTCTAACGGGTATGTCTTGTTCGCCACCGGCACAATCACCCGCTCATTTATGTAGGGGAGTACTTCCTTCTCGAATGTGCATACGAGGTTCTCCTTGTAGTCGTCCGACTGGCAGCGAAGCTTCGAGAAGATGATGTGCGCGCGCTGTCGCAGCAGAGGAAGGCAGTTCAAGTGCACCTTTGCGCCGCCCATGAAGGCGAGCACGATGATGCGGCCGTCCTTCGCCAGTACCGCGGTATCCTCGGAGATGTACGACCCACCAAAGACAGAGTCCAGGACAAGATTGATGGCACCCTCACCAAGGAGGTTCCTCACCTTCGGAGAAAAGCACATCCCGGTCTCATCCGGGGTGCGGGCGAAATTGATGCTCGCAAAGTTCTTGCACACCTCCACCTTGAGCTCTGAGGAGGTTGTGACGGCGATGGCCTGAAAGTGCTTCTCGACGATCTGCGCTGCCGCAGTGCCCACGCCGCTGGCTCCGGCATGAATGAGGACGTGGTGGCCCTTGCGACAGTGGCCGTGGTACTTGAGTGCCTGCCACGCAGTGAGAAACGCCTCTGGTATTGCGGCTGCCTCAATGAAGGAGTAGCCTCGTGGGATGTGCATGACGCTGCCCTCGTGTGCCACGGCGTATTCGGCGTAACCACCACCCCGCAGCAGCGCCATCACTTTGTCGCCCTCCTTGAAGTCCTTCACATCGGCCCCTACCTGTTCAACGACACCCGACACCTCCAGTCCCATAACCTCGCTACTGCCTTTTGGCGGAAGGTAGTGACCGTGGCGCTGAGCCGCGTCGGCGCGGTTGACTCCAGCCGCACTCACCTTGATGAGAATGTCCCTCCCGCGAGTGATGGCGGCCTTGGGAATGCAGGAGATCTGGAGCATGTCCGTGTCTCCGAACCCCTTCAGGGTGACTGCGCGCATCATCTGCATGGTTAGGAAAGAAAAAGCGAATGAGGAAGTGAGAAGCGATAGCCCAGAACGTGTCCGGCTGACAGTGTACGTGCTTATGGATGTGTGTGTCGGTACGGTGGACAAACAGGAATGAGCGCTGAGAGAAAGGCCCGAGCTGAGGTGAAAGAAGAAACGAAAAGCCCGCAAAGACAGCCACTCCGAGAAGGAAGCGCACGATGCGCCACTGCTATGAATATTTCCTATCCTCGCGAGTGTGAAATCACAGAGAGGAGGGAGAGAAGAGCTAAAGAGGGAGAAGGGGGTAGCCTGTTGAGTTGAGCGGTTCCACTCTCCTCTTCGAGCCTGCGATGAGCCGATGCCACCAGCATTGGTTGGGCATTGCTTAGGTAGGGGAGAAACGGACTTCTGTACTCCGCTCTTACGGAATTTCCGCCTCTCTCCTCGACAACGTCGATAAAAGCGTCGAGTCCACCCCGTTCCTTTTCCACCATGTCTGTCTTCCTCATGTCGCTCGGCAGACTCCATCTTGGGTGGTATACGGGGTCGCGGCTCAGGCCGTCTGCAGGATTAACAGTAGACATAATGAGTTCGGCCATCACCGCGTACGGGAGTCCGGTCATCGTTGTAGGCATCTCAGCATGTGTCGCATGACCGCATGTGTAGCCTTTACGGAGGGCGGAGAGGCCTGCCGTACTGTCGATGCGTGCGTGTCTTCGCGCTCCCCGTAAATGGCGCGAATGCCGAACGAACACAGTCAAGCACGCAGTGCTTCGTTTCGTTGTTGCCACCACCTGCGCCTGACGCCACTCAACCGCTACCGGCAACGACTGTCTGCCTCGTATGTCGGGGAACGCATGCCGCCCTCCCCATCCTCGCGGAGTTGCACAAGCATGGAGATCTCAGTCTGCAGCAAATCCCCCCACGGCGCAAAGAGGCGACGGCCCGTGGCCGCTTGACAATCAGGCGGCGCGTCATCGTAAGAAAACCACAAAATGTGCAAGAAGGCACGTCCAGGACTCGGGCAGCAGGCCAAAGGCGTCACATGAGCCGCCCCAGTCCTTCCCGTGGCAGTTGCTTGGTCGCATCAGCTCTCAGTTTGGTGCACGTCAGTTCTCCGACACAGCCCGTTCCAAAGCTGCCGTCCAACAACACGCCAGCAAGCCCGTGCCTAGGGGAGACGCCGATCCCGTTGCTGCTCAAGGTGATGTCGGCCTTTTTCGCAACGCTTCGAGTCGCCTGCAGGGCTGTCCCCACCGCCTGTGTCGACCACCCGTCAGTTGGGCGCCGTCGATCCACACGCTCACGTGATCGCTAGAGGCGAGTCGCTTCGCACACACACAGAGGATGGGAGACCAATGCTGCCTGCCACCATCTGCACCACCGCTGGTCTAGCGGCCAAGTCCGTTGGGTGCGCGTTCGTCGCTGATGCACGGAGCCGCCTCTGGCTCGCAAGCTAAAGAGCGCCCGCAGGTGCAGAGGAAGAAGCACCTGCAACAAGGACGCTGTCAGCTCCGTCACCCCTCCACATTCGTCGAGCACGAGCTCCCGCGGCTGCGTAGCGATGCTCTTTTCCAGCCAGCGGCTGGCTTGTCGCGGCCAGGGGGTGAGCCACCGTCTGAGACGTCCCTTCCTCTCTTCCACTACGGTGAAAGCCGATCCGAGGAGAGCGCTCGGTGCCGCGCTCGCCTCCGGTCATGCCGGCTGCCAGTGGCCCCTGGCCATCCGTGTCTGTTGCTGGCGGGGCGCAGCGGCGTGTCCGGCGGAGCGCAGGGGGGCGCTGGCCGGGGAGACACCCAACCGGGCCGCACGTCCGCCGCTGCCTCTCGTCTCTCATCCTGCCACGCAACTCGGGGCAAAGGGCATCACCTCCACCCGCACCACCCGCAAGGGGGAGGGGGCTCTCCACTTCGGCAGCTGGTAGGCGTGCTCGGACTCACCTCGGCAGGATGGGATGCAGCGGCACCGGCAAGGGTGGCTCGACAAGCACCGACACCCATTCCTCCTCTACGACAGTAGGGAGGGAGCAACTCCGTCCCCCGAGGGACGTGGGGCGCGGACTTGTTCGGCGCTGTAGCGTACTGTGAGGCCCCCTAATATCGGGTAGCTCGGCGTATGCTTTGCCAAGCGTGGAATTACCGGCAGCAGCAGGCTTGCCTCGGGTAGGGTGTGTGAGACGTGTAGGTCCGCCCCTCCCCACCCCAGGCCGCGAGCCAAGCACCCGCACGGGAGTAAGACATTTCGTATCCGAGACGAGGGGCGCACAAACACTTTCCCGCCCGCAAGCTTCCCTCCTCATCTTCACATGAATAACTGCACCAAAGCCCCCATGCATCCCACGCGCATCACGCAGAGCACATCGGCGAGGAATGCCCAGGCTCTGCTGCTTTTGGTCGCAGCGTCACAGCACAGGGCGACCCCGCCGTTGGGCAGGCAGAGGGTGCGCTGTGGCTCTTGGCGCTGGGCCCCGCCTCATCGACACGCCACCTTCCACACGAGCAGCAGCGGCGCACACGGAGAGCAGGTCGCTTCCGCTCAGCGGCGTCGCTTGCTGGAGGGGAGGGGCAATGCGCCACACAGATCGTGCTGCTCCCAAGGCGGAGTGAAATTTCTAAACCGGCACGACCTTGCTGGCGAACTTCTTGCACGCCGTCGAGGAAGCGTTGAAGAACCCTCTTGGGTTTCCCTGGGTCTGTTTAAGCCGGAATTCGGGCTGGCGGAAGGCAATGTAGGACTGAAGCATCCTAAGCGCCTTCGACGAATTCAAAGACAAGGGGCGGCTCTCTTCACTCGTCTCTTTTTCGTTGTCGCCGCCTGGTGAAAAAATGGCGAGGCGGCTCTTTCAGGTGCCTCCTGCGCTTGTTGTGTTGGCGCTGTGTAATGCACACATCCGAGAGGCTTACTTCATTTCACAGGAGTGTTGTGATGGATGCGTTGGGGGGAGGGGAATAGCAAACCCACCGAGCGGTGTCTTCCATGAGGTCCTCCCACGAGTCGCCTGTGATGCCGTCCTGACTGAGGGACGCGCAGTCTTCATCAAACTCGGCGAACGACAGGGTGGACGTGTCTTTGATTGACGATCACGAGCCCATGTGCTAACGGGATCCCAACAAAGGTTCGCATTAAAGTCCCACCGGGGCCCGGTCCAGCTTGCTTGAAGAACACTAAGGCGGCGCACACAAAGTGGTGTACAATTGATCCTCGTTGGAGATGCAGTTCGGTGATTAAATGGCGTTCTCGCCTTGGCTCAGTAGGGAGAAGCTGCCCTCGCTCACCACGGACGGGAGAGGCAAAGAGAAGCAAAAATGGTCCTCATTCACCGCTCTCAGGTACACCTACAGCGCAGTATCAAAAGTGTCTGCGGCGGCCACACCTCACGTGTGGATATGTGAAAGACTGTCATATAGCTTTAAGCCTTTGGGGGTATGTCTGGGACTGTGTCTGGGTGTTTGCCGCCCCCCCCCCTCAATAGAAGCGATCGAAGCAACTGGCATCACACGAGAGCAACCAGAACGTCATCACAAGTGGGTTGTCAAGACAGAGAGAGCAGCAGGAGGAGAAAGAGAAGGCACTGAGGTAGAGGCTGCCCTTGACTATATAGACGAGCGACAGCACAAAGGAGAGTATGAGGCCCTGACGGGAAATGAGAGGGCATCTGAAAGAGAGGGAGAGACCTGAATAACTTGGAGGACCACCGAGGCAGTGCACACTCATCCTCCCCCCCCCCTCCTAATGCCACTTTCT
This sequence comes from Leishmania panamensis, assembly GCF_000755165.1. Lineage (NCBI taxonomy): Eukaryota > Euglenozoa > Kinetoplastea > Trypanosomatida > Trypanosomatidae > Leishmania > Leishmania panamensis. The sequence continues at coordinate 384,710 of NC_025875.1, read as the reverse complement.
TTGAACCCGCGACACACACGCACTCTTACGCAGATAGCAAGAGAGAGAGTGTGTGTGTGTGTGGGTGTGTGATAGAAAGAGGCGCATGGCGACACAGCGCCTGGCAGAAACCGCGCTGGGCCGACGTTTGCTTCTCTTTTGACGTTCTTTGCGTCCGGTAGCGCCCTCATCACATTTTACCGGAATGGCTAGGGTGTTTGTGTATGGATGGGTGGGTGTGCCGCTGGACGCAGGGTCCCTTCTGAAAAGGAGGGGGAGATTCAACCAGTGTGAAGGGAAAGGTGAAAAACAGTGCCGATGTTTTACTGTACAGAGAAGCCCTGCTTGTGCTGCTAGGGTTTGCTGCGCTTCGACCTCGACGCGGTCGCTATCGGGCGGTGGCCCTCCGCCTCTTCCGACACAGGTGGAAGATTAGGGATTACCAGGAGACCTCAACAAGACTCGTACACCGGCACCTGCGGGGGTGAACAACAAGCGAGCCTACGACCCGAGACCCTCCCTAGAGAACTCTAGTCGCTCCTTCTCTCCCTCTGACAGCCCCTTACCTGGTTACAGTGGCGACAGACTCGCCTGCTGCGCCAGCGACGATGCCGCTAGGGGGAAGGGTGCGCGGACAGCATGTACATTGGGATGGCGCTCTCCGCGACGTTCGCCAGCGGCTACACTTCTCTCTAGTGGATTGTTTAAAACTACCTCCAGTTGTAGTGCGATCTGCCGCATGGTCGCCTACACTCGATTACAGTGATGCCGCATCGAGGATCACTGTACGGCTTGCGTCCCATTCCACAGCGTTGATATCGCACAATGTAGGCAACGCCTGCAATGCTGAGAAAGGCTCACTCACTCGCAGGCACACAAAAGGGTCCCCGCACCCACGCATGCAGGCGGACACGTACAAATCGCTCAGGCAATATATGAGAAGCGCACGCTCGACGGAAAGGTGAAAAAAAAGGGGGGAAATGAAGCAGGGAGAGGGATGGCTTCTAGTGCAGGGTTCCTGCACAACCCAAGTGCCTGCACCACTCGATCAAAGTAAACGGGACTACACGTGGAGCGCCCAGACATGTCGCTGGCGCCACGACAGAGGAGGCGCGATGGAATAAACCAAGAGGAAAAGGCCTCATAGTTGTCATCACGAGAAAACCTCCTTGTGCAGCATCCAATGCAAGACCATAATAATGCAAATACGCAAACGTGCAAAGACTTCCTCTCTCTCTATGTGTGTATGGCTGCGCCCGCCAGCGAAGGAAAGAGAGGAGAGAGAGAGAGAGAGAGAGAGAGAGCGTCGCTGGTAGTGTAAGTAGGGTGCATCTTCGACAGCGCTTACTCGGCAGTCTCCTCTTTCCTTGCGTGCTACTGATTGTGCAGCTGATCATCCCACGGAGTGCGTTCTTCTTGCATGTAGGGGAACAACGAAATACACACAAGTGGAAAAGGAGGGAACAACACGAGAAGGGGAGGGGCGGGAAGAGAGCGAAGGAAGCCAACGCACAAGGGAAACGAAGGCGACTGCACGCTCGTGCACACGCGCATGCCTATACACGCACATACATCGCAACACACACACACACACACGCGCGCACAGGAAAAAGTGAACGAAAGAAGAGGGTAGAAATGATGAAAGGGGCTTGAGTTGAGTTCCATGGGACATGACTGTACATACTAGAAAAAGATAGAGGCCGAAAGGTACGGTGCGAAAAGGAGGAGGAGGAGGAGGCACCGATTGAGATCGTTAGGGGGTGTATAAGGGGTGGGGCACAGGCAGATGAGAGAGCGCGCGCGAACAGTGATAAAATGAGAGGGAGTATGCAATCTAAACAGCAAACAGAGGGTTATGAGCCGCTCACCAAGCACCGAGCGCACTTCCTCATTTTCCTCTCTTTTGTTTCCTCTCCACTCCACCCATGCAAACAGCTGCTGCTGAAGAGACTAAAACGACAGGAGAAAGGGAGAGGGAACGTACCTTGCCACCTGCAGGCAACCGCAGGGAAGGCGGAAGTTGACTGTGGGCGTAGCTGACAGTGTGGTGCCCTTCGCTCTCCTAGAAGGCGTTGCCTCCGTCGTCTGCCATGATCCCCATCAATTACAGAAGCCTTGTATGCGCTTGGCCTACTCTTCATTCTTTCCCTCGAGTGGCAAAGTGGCTTGTGTCTTATCTTTCCCTCTCCCCTTCCACTTGCCTTTCTCCCTTTCTCCTGCCTTTTTTTCCCGCTCCTTCATCCAACTAGAAGAACGTAAGCGGGGGAGGAGGAGGAGGCGTCTGCGTGTGTGCGTGCGTGGAAGCGCGTGCTTTTTGGAGCACCGCTGGAGATCGATGGTGAGGAGCGAAAAGGAACAACAGAAGAGAGCGTCGAAGCACAGAAGAGAAAAATGAAAAAGATGAAAAGACGCATCACCCGCCTATGCCGCACATACACGCACACCACAGCAAAAAAAAAGGGCTGGGGATACGACACGACCAGCACAAACAAGATCGAACGCCAGCAACGCAAAAGAAAAGCCTCACGATCGACGGTGCACGAAAGGAGAGAGGGGGGGGACGAGATGGCAAACACACAAACAGAGGACGAGGAGGAAGAGGGCGAGGGGGGAAGAGAATATCGAAAAGGCACCAGCCCCAAGTATGAAACCCGGTATCTCCGAGAAACATGTACAGAAGATAAGGAAAGCAAGACAGCGCTCTGAAACATGTATGTACAAGCCTGAACGAGAGAGTGCGAGCAGGTGGCGGTATAGGGCGTTAGTAGTAGCAGTAGAGACACGTATCGGCGCTAGACTGGGTCTGTGGGTGTATGGGGGGGGGGGGGGGGGGGTTGGCTGTATAAAACTGCCAGTGGCAGCTGTGAAATACGCAGGTACACAGCGATGTGCACAGGCGCATGCTTTCACAATAAAAGAGGAAAACGGCTGTGGTCCAGCAGCGACCCTTGTCGCAATCCCTACTTTGCCAGCATCACAACCCCATTGAGTACGGCAGTGGAAATGCACAGACAAGCGAAAAGAAAGGAAGGCACGTTTTCTCTGACCGTCGGCTCAGCGCACATCTTCACACGATCTTGCTTCTCATCTGTCCGCCTCTCCGTGCACAGGCACCATATCCTCACTGTCGATACAGCTGCATCGGCGATACCGTGGCATTCGTGAGCTGCGCTCCGTCGCGGAGGTACACCGACGATGATGAGCCGACGAACATCGGACGACCAAGTCCTGCCGTCGCGGAGGTCGACCGGCTAACGCCGCCCCCACGCTGCTGATTGACTGCGTAATCGGAAACGGCGCACCGGTCATTTGCTGAGACGGGACGTTGCGGTACCAGCGGCGGTACATTATAGGTTGAATTCGAGGCCAGGGTGTGTTGCTGATGTGGCAGCTGCTGTTGATGTTGTTGATATAGCTGCTGTGAGCTAAGGGCATTGCGTAGCGCCTCCTCCACTGCACGCAGCTCCTTGCGGTCCGCCTTGTTCACCTCGAGGATGGCGGAGTTTTCCTCTAGCTGGGCTACGCGGCGGCGCAGCCCATCATCCGGCTCCACCGCCACTGAAATACGCCTGCCATTGGCGATAACGCTGGGCTGCGACGCCTCCTGCCGGCGCAGCACCTCCACCGTCGGTTGTCCAAGCTCGTTTGAATTGGAGCTGTGCAGTAAAGAAGATGCACGGCGAGGCGGCGGCGACACTGACTCGCCTTCAGCCACAGTGCTGCTGCTGCTTGGGGGCTCCTTGGCAAGCGGCGGCAGGACACCACTGCCGCCAACGCGACCCGAAGGCGGACGTCCGGTGGCAGGGATACTGCCCCAATTACGCGAAGAAGGACGCACCGGTGCTGCTGCGGCAGCCCCATCCGCGCACACCGTCTCACCCCCAGCTGCGGAGATATCGGTGGTTGGTGTGGCGTGTTTACCACGCGGCAAGCCCTCCACTGCCCCCTCTAACAGCGAAAGGCGACGAGCCAAGTCTACCAGCCCGGGGTGGGCCCCAGCCATACCATCTTCCCTCACCTCCCCTGTTTGACCGAGAAGCGTGTTGAGACGGTCCTCGAGATGAGCGAGTTGGCCGCACAAGTGGTCCACATCCTTCTCCGTGCCGCTGATGCGCTTCTCTGGGTTGATGCGCCCCTGCAGTTCGCGCATCGCAGACTCCAACGGAGGCAAACGCTGCTGCTGCACTGCCTCCATGTCCTGCTCCAGTAAGCGCATCGCGTGAGTAAGACTCACAATCTCGCCCGAGGAATCCACCGCCTCCACTGGAGCGGCCACTGCAGCCGTGTACGAGGACGTGCGACTTGTCCGCACTACCTCGCTCGTCTTGGCTGCGAGCGCATCTGCCGCTTGACGCTGCAGTAGCGCCCGCAGTACCCCCATCTCCTCCTGCATCTTTGTGAAAGAGGGCAGTGAGAGGACATACCTGGTGCGGTCCTCAAGGCTATGCTCCATCTCCTGCTTATCAGTCCGCCGGCCCATCTCTAACACCTGCTCTGGCCCGGCACCCCAGAGATCCGCAAAGGCCCGCAGCGCACGCAGCGACATCTCAGTGGTGGACACGCGCTGCCCTATTGACTCAGCGTGCCTGTCGAAGGTGGCCTTCATGGCCCCCTGCTGCTCACTCGAACGCTTCTCCGCATCAGCCGCGTACGCCTTGTGTGCCGCGTCGCTGGCCTCGATATGCTCAGTGTTGGCTGTGATGGCCTGTGTATTGGCTGCCACCTTCTCCGAGAGCTGGGCCACCGTTGACTTAAGGTCCTCGACCGCCGCAGTCATCTCCTCACTGGGTCCTTTCGCCTGTTTAAGTGCCTCGATCTCGGCACGCAAGGCGCTGTTCTCCTGTACCAGCTTCCCAAGGCGATCACGGATCTCATCAATGTCGTCCTCATGGCTGTTGCCCTGCTCCACGATGACGCGTATCACATCGGTGAGACGGCTGTAGCTCAGTGTTAGTTGTGCCTCGATAATGTCCGGCACACTCGTCGCATCGACGTCGATGCTCGGCATTATTGCGCCGTGTGGTGTGAACACGGACAGAGGGACGGAACGTGGGAGGGTGCGACGCCTTTGCACGTGCAGCCACCGATGATGGACGTGTGGATGTGTGTGTGGGTGTGGGGGGGGGGGGGGCCAAACGGGTTGCGCCGGAAATACACAGGAATGGGGCGAAATGCAAAAAAGAAGCAAAGAGAAGCTGAAGAGGGCTGCGGTGAGAAGATGCTCTCGCCCTTCGATGGTGTCTCCCAGCGTCACTAGCAACTGACCCTCTCTATCTAACAGCGTAGCAGCCAGCCTATTTCAGTGCTCGCTACGGCCCTCGTACTGTCGAAGAAACGAAGAAGCACAGCTCGGGATTCGAACACACGCCCACGGGTGCTACGGCGTGCAACCTTGTCGAACGAAGAGAGGGAGTAGAGAAGATGCCCAACCGGATACGCGGAGCATACGCGAATGGGCGCGAGAAAAAGAGAGATGGAGAAAAAGGGAGAAAGCAAAGTTCATGAGCGCGAAGGGTCCAGCAAACAATAAACACAGAATAGTTCACGAGAGAAACTGGAGAAGTGAACAATGTGCTGACAGCGGTCACCAGAGAGACGCCATTCACCAATTTCCTAACCCTGTCTCCCTCCGAGAGAGACCATCCGGGTCCTGATTAAATCGCGTAAGACGGAGCACATGACGCGAGAGAGGGAGAGAAGTTGCGTAGAGAAGCGGCAGTTACTGCGCATTAGTGCGATGCTCCCACATACAGGCCTTTATTGATGACCCCCCCCCGCCTGCGCTTGAGACTGGCTTGTCCGTGTGGTGCCCTCTGGTGCTAGAGGGCTCCACTCTGTTTCTTTGCACCCTGGCCTTCTTTAGTTCTCTTCCAAGTTGGGCTCAGGTCACTGTTGGTGCCGTGTACACACATAAGAGTTGGCAGTGATGCACCCACGAGAGAGAAACATGAAGGTGCGGAAGCAAGCTAAGGAGTCCACACAGTGTGACAGCACCACGATCGTAGCAGCGGCACGCGAATAAAGGAGGAACAGAAGGGGATAGTGCCATCAGCAGCAGTGGCGACGATGATGGCGAGAATCATGATAATGGCTGCAGTTGAAAAGAGTCGCCTGCAGTCGTACATGTACATGAGGTAAAGAAAGTTAGGGCAAAGTGGCAGGTGCGGGACAAGGCACGGGTGTGCACAAACGCCGCAGCAAATAAGGGCAAAGCAAAAATGAAGTCACGAGAGAGGAGAAGAGCGAAATACAGAAAGTAACGATTCTCTGCTACCCGTCTCTCTCTCTCTATCCGACCTCCTCGCCTGGGTGCAAAGGAGACATAACGAGGAACCAATCCGAAAGAGAAAACGCGTAGAGAGCGGAGGAAGAAGGAGACGCTGCGGTTGAGGACTGCATCGCACTCTGCCTATTTCCCTTCCTCTCCTCTTTTCATGGCTTCTTGCCTTTCCAGTGCCGCTGCAGCCTTTTCCTTTGGCCGCTTTGCTACGTGCCGCTCAGTCAGATGAACAGGTAGACGCACATGCAGCCACATACAAAGAAACACACACAAAAGGAGAATGAAAAGAAAACTCACCGCTAATGTACATCGGCTTATACGTGGCCTGTCATTCAGTCCATTCTCTGCTCACCTAGCCCTCTCCCAAGCAGAGGGGAAGAGAAGATCGGCAGCGCGAATGCCTACATCCCCGTGAAGGTGAAGCCGCAGCACGCGAATCCCCGCCCCCCCCCCCACGCCTTTGGTCACACACACGTGAGGATCTACGGCTTACATGATGACCGACTCCGGTGCCTTCTCGGCATCGCACCACGCGCAATTGACAACCAGGCACGGCTCGGTGTGACCAAGAGTCTCGCGGCGGCGCTCACGTGGCGACTTCGGCGTTGTAAATGACACGCCTCTCACCTCCGACATGCGCACACGTGCGATGCTGCCGTTGGGAGCCCCGGGTAGAGGAGAAACGGAGAAGGAGCGACCTTCGAGGTGTGAAGATCTAGCTGCGGCAACAGCCTCACGCTGCGCACCGGCAGCAAGAGGCGCGGCAGCGGCGGTGCCACTCGCAACAGAAATCCGCCTTTCCGCCGCATTGACAGCCTCCTCGGCAGCGGCTATCGTGGTGTCTGCAGGCAGGTCAATCACGGCACGCTGTACAAGATTGGAGCCAAACGTTGGCTCGTCAGGCGGGCGTAGGCGGCTGATTGTCGTGCGCTTAGCCCCCAAGGGTGTGTCATTCATTGGGTAGGCGGTGAAGAGACCCGCGTCGGAGCTCTTGCCGTAGCCGAGTGCCAGCAGCGACTGATACATCTCAGCGCGCCGCGATGGGTTCACTTCCGGCAAGCAGCCCTCTGTTGCTACACCGGGAAGCGCATCGGCGTCCACTGCCCGTAAGGTTAGGTGACTTTGAGCCGATGTAGCGGAGGGTGAAGTGACCGCTGATCGATGCGCTTGCGTCTGGTCAGGCAAAATTGCGAGGCTTTCCGCTGAAGGTGCTGAGGGGGCCGTCCGCGCCAGCGTGTGAAGATTGAAAAGCACGTCTACTCGACTAGTGCCATCCGTGACTCGCGCCGCCAAGCCAGCGGAGCCGAGGCCGGGCGTGATCCCTATGGCACCACCACTCAGCTGCGCAATGGCCTCATTTACATCCGCCATTCGCTGCTCCACCTCCTTCTCAAGGTCAGCAACCTTGCTTCCATACGTATCCCGCAGCAGCACGCTCGGTTCCATGGATACGACCGCCGGGGTGAGTGCCGTCTCGTTTGGGCCTGCAGGTGGGTCGGCGCTGCCAAGGGCACACCTGGCGGCAGCACCTGCAGAACCCCACTGTCGCTTCAGCTGTACTAAGTCCTTCTCCAGCTGCTGTAGCCGCATGAGAGAAAGGGCGGCGTCCTCGCGGGCTTTGCGATCCACCACAGGGGCTCGGCTCACCGCTGTGGCAGTTGTGCCGCCCGGCCCTGCGGCGGCGCTAGCCGCGCTCTGCTTCATGGCCGCTCTGCCTATAATGCGTAGTCGTTCCTCCATCGCCTTCCACCGATCCAGCAACTCCTCTTCTAGGTCGCTGACTCGGTCTGAGAGGATCGCCGTTTCCTCTCTGGCCACCTGATCGACCCCGGCCCTTGGGATGAGAGGTTCAGCAGGGTCACTGACAATCTGCTTTGCCTTGCCTTTTGACGGCCGAGACACTTTGGAGGTTGAGGATGGCATAGGAGATGCAGACGCCGACATGCGGGCGTCTTCCACCTCCGTCTCGGCATCCTCCACAGCTGGTTTCAACTCAGTGTTCTTGTCGGCATGCTTGCCTGAGGATGGCGATCGTGATTTGCTCGACACGCTCTTCGAGGACGACGGCGAGCCGGTGCGCTGCTGCTGCTTTTCGGTCTCAGCCTCAGAAGGAGCACCGCCGCTGATGCGCTTTGCCATGGAAGCAGTGCGCACCGCAATGTTCGCAAGGACACCATTTACCTCCTTGAACCGACGCTCCATCGTCACTTCCAGTTCTTCTAGCAGGTCAAGCGATGCCGCAGCGTCTTCGCGGGCAACAGTATCAATCACTTCACCAGGTACCACACCCGGCGGCGGAGAAGGAGCCGGTGCTGACACGGGGGAGATGGTGTTCGAGACCGGCTTTTTCGCTGGCGCTTGCTTGGGGCGTGCTGAGGCAGCCTTAGCGGCAGCAGCAGCCCCGCCTCCCCCTCCACTGTTGCCACCACCCTTCTCCGCTCGCGGCGCAGCAGCAGCCCTGGCCACCGTTGCTGCCGTCATGATCGACTGTGTCTCTAGCTCCTGGAAGCGGCGCATCACGTAGTCGGCGAGTTCCTCAATGTCTGCGCGGGCCTCGTGATCGATTGCGCTGCCGCCACCGCCACTGCTGCCCTTGTCCGGGACCGATACCGAACTCTCCGCTCGACGGGCCTTAGTGGTGGATGGCGGCGGTAGTCGCGCCGGAATGCTGCGCAGCTCTTCCAAGAGCATTTCCGCTTTCTCGAGTGCGGCAGTCGCCTTCTCGAGTGCTGTCTCCGTAGCATCGTCGTCACACTTCTTTTCAATATCGGAGAAAGAGCCAGCCGAGGCCGTCTCTCGTTTCGGTTGGTTGCTGGTATTGCGTCGACGCGCTGCCGTGTCGCACGCAGCGGTGGCGGCGGTGCTCATAGGGGCTTGTTGGCTGGCACTGATCACGAAAGCGCGCGTCTCGCGACGAGCGAAGCGAAACGCCGGCAGATCCACCAGGTACGAGGTGTACGCGTCGGGGGTGATGACAGGATCGCCGTGCTCCTCGACAAGCGCCGCGACCTCGCCTAAGCGCACGCCCCACAGCTGCAGGAACTGTTCGATGCTCTTCACCCGCTCTACCACACCCTGCCCAGCGGGGAGCTCACCAAAGGCAGTGGCAGTCCGTAGAGACGCTCCCCCACCCCCTCCCGCCCGCTGCCTGGCTTTGACGTGGCGAGTACGCAGCAGGTGCACTTGCTTCTGCAAATCTTGGATGATGACATCCTGCTCGCTTTGCCGGTTCGCCAGGTACTGGATAATAGTTTTGAGATTGCGCGACTGGACGGTGAAGTGGCCTTCGAACAGCTTGCCGTCGTCGAGGAACTGGATGCGTCGGCTATTTCGATTGCAAGGAGCACGGCCACCTTCGTCAGTGGTGCCGACCAGTGCCTTGGGGGCCGGCACCAACGCGTCGTTGTTCGAAAACTCTATGTTCACTTGAGTTAGTGCCGTCGACGCAGCAGATGGTGACGCGGATGCCTCCTCCATGCTTGGCAAGAGCACAACTTGCAGAAATAGTGCTGCTGCTCCTGTTGCAAGTGCACACCTGTGTGCTTGCGTTAGAGCTCAGGAAAGCAGCAGACCTCACTGATGTGGCTCACAGTGACCTTCCACCCCTACCTCGCAGCTGTCCAACGCCTCCTTTCCTCAGACGTACAGGTACTTGTCGATTGCACTTCCTACGCGCATGAATGCAAAAAAGAGACAGAGGTGAAACAAGTATGGAGGCAAGAGTCGAGAGGAAAACAAAAGACGTGTGGTGGACAGTGTTCCGTTCCTTCATCGTATGGTATTCCCAACCAAAATGCCGGAAAGCGCATGTAAGAGTGAGCCGTGCAACAGCGGAAAAACATGAATGCGAAAAGAAAAGCAAGTCGTTTTGTTCTTTGAACGAGTCCATTCGCTGCCATACAACACATGCGCTCAGCTCCACTCTCCGCGGCCCTGCCACACGCCCACCGCGCAGCGCTGAGCGGCGCTAGGCACGTGTCACGGCAGCGCGCCGACGCAGCCACCCGGCCACAGCCTCCGCCGCACACACCGCCCACCCACGCCCCCCGCATTATGCCGGCAGACACACGGCGCACCCGCCGAGGCGGCTCCGGCTCCTCACACCAGCAGGCGGCGAGGCCCGGGGTGGGATGCGTGCGAGCCACGCCGACACTCCTGCCCATCACACGGGCAGTGCAAACGCGCCCACTGCCGCAGGCCGCGCCGACGCAGCGCCATCCACGACCCGACCGCCGACACCAGCAGCGGCACGCCGCTCTGGCCTAGACACGTCGCGGGCGCCAAGCACCGCCACCACGAGAAGCGGCTCGGCATTGGCAAGGGATGGGGGGTTGCTTGGCCCCTCCCCAGAGTGAGGGTACTGGACCATGAGCTACCAACCCTTAGGTGGCCCGCATCACCAGGAAGAGAAAGCGGTAGATGGAACATGACGTGGCTGCAGTGCAACACATGAAGAGCCGTTTCACTGAGCTTGTGAGAAAAAGTGCAGATGCACATAGTGAAGCCAGAAGTAGATGCACGTGTGTCTGCGTCTCCCTCTAGGCTAGCCGAATAAGCTGTCTCTATACCAGTCTATGAATGTCCTTCTCTCCCCCCCCTTCCTCACAACGAGAATCCAGGCATCGGTGGGCGCGTGCATACGGTACTGAAGGGACCTACAGAATGATGCCACCGCTTGCGTAGAAGCTCCCTCTCGTGCGCTACTGCGGAAAAAGACAGCCATACCCTCCAACTCTCCTGTGGTGTCGTTGCTTTCCATCCGCGCTTTTTAAGCTATGAAATACCATCTTCCCACAACGGTGTCAGCAAGGCACCGGCGCTGGACTGCCGGGCGTAGAACGCCTTCAGCGTATACCAGGAGGTGGTTCGCATGACACCGCGCTGCATCTGCGTCGCAGCGCACGGAGGCTGAGGCTCCGCCAATACACTGCGGCCGTGGTGTCCGCCGCCGCTGTGCAAAGTCGGCTGCGGTGTTGCAGCTTTGCTCTGTAGTGTGGCAGCGAAGGACGGTGAGGCTGCGTGCTCGTCAAGGGTAGGCATTGGAAAGGTGAGACCAGCAGTGGAGCCGGGGGGTGGATAGATTTTGGCAAGAGGAGGCGACGTCCCTGGCATGCGTGGAGGCGGACTGGCACTGGACAGGGCTGGGTGCAGTGGTGCGTCAACGTTGGAGAGCTCCCCTTGGCGAGACGGCGACAGAGGTGGACGTGAAGCCCGAGAAGATATCCCTGTCGGCAGTAGCGAGGCCTCCATGGAAGTCGAGTCAGAACGTTCCGCTTCGTGAGGCACGCCATGCACCGTGTGATGCGCAGCCCACACGTCCAACGCAGGCACACACAGAGTCGTTAACTTCTCTTCCGCTTCTTCGCACCGCTCGTATCGGGGTGCGTTCTGTGAGGTTGAGGCCGCGGCAGCAGAAGCAAACCACCGCACCGGAGACCGTCGCCACGCACCAGTGGAAGGAGCCACAGGAGAGGCGGCGCACCGCTCACTGTACGCCTCACTCGGCACAGTGTTGGCTGGTTGGTGGTAGAGAGGCGTTGTGCAGGCGCCTACAGTATTCGCTGAAGCCCGTCCAGGGAACATAGTCGCATTCACCCTTCTAAACATGTCCTGTGCACCGCCGGCTACTACCCCAGCAGCCACTTGAGAAAAGTGTGCTAGAGCATCACTGGCGAGTGCCACATCCTCGTCACGGGGCTCCTCGTCCATGTCCAGCACCGCACTGCGTCGCGCTGGAGAAGTTGAGCCACCGCTCAGATGCAACGGAGGCGTCTCTATGTGTAATGGGAAAGGTGTTAGAGGTGGGGGTGGTGCGTAGTAGACCGCCGTTTCTCGTCGGTCGCGCTTCACCTCTGGCGTCACTGGGGATGCACTCAAGTTGGGCCGACGCGCCTCGCGTGTCCTCTTTTCAGGTACCACTGCAGCGCCGCCCCATCTGTGTACCACCGGGAAATGCTGTTGCGGCTGCTGAGCGTTGGTCGCTTCAGAGCCGCCGTCGTCGCCTGCGTCCGCGATTGACGGCTGCGTCCTCGTCAGCGGACTGTGTCGGAGTAGGTACTGGAGTCGCTGAAGGTCTCGCTCCAGATTGCCCGCAGTCCCACGCGGGGGAAGGCAGATGTCATGGTGGCCGTTTTCTTGCTGGCACCGCGACGGCTTCTCCACTCGATAATCTTTATGACCGGTGGCGGTCGAAGGAGAGGAAAGCGGTTGTGGTGGGGACACAGACGATGCCAAGTGCAGCGATGCGGTGTTGAGTCTCTCCGGTGTCACCGGCAAACTCTCGTAGGGCCGGCTAGGTGGTATCGGAGACTGGTTCATACCGGAGAGGTCGCGCAACTGCTGCAGGACGCGTCGCTCTCGCACAGCGAGCTCATTGAGGAGCTGCTGCGGAGATGCTCTGGAATGCATCGTAGCAGAGCCGCCTAGACAGCAAACACGCTGAGTCACAAAGAACAAGACGTGAGGGAGAGGGGGAGAGGAAGTGGACCAGTAGAAAGTCTGTGAGGTGCTGGTACTGTCTATGGATGTGGTAGAGAAGTGGGCGAAAATCTGGGATAGGCTTCCTCGTCGCGTGGGTGCTAGTGGATGCGCGAGAGAGGACTGAAGAAACCACGGAAGCCGCAACAGGGGAAATGGAAAGGAAAGGAGGAGGCCCGCTGTGCGTTGGCCGTTCTCTAAAGAAGCATCCACACACGTGTGTTCTAATATGCGTCACGGTTACACATGCGTTGCCATCTCTCTTATTCTTGCCGTCTCAGCAGGGCGTAGCACCGTTGCTACTGCTGCTGCTGCTGCTGCTGCCTCCGGTCCACAGGAGAGAAAAAGGGATATGGGGAAAGACTTTTGGGCGCCAGCGGCTGCCGTGCGAATCGAACCCCTCTCAACTACATGAGGAAGCACGAAGGAGAAACAGAAGTGGAGGAGAAAGGGAAGAGGTGAGGAGCAACGCATCTGTGTGAATGATCTACTGCGTGACTCTCGCTGCGAAGAGGGAGCTCAATCACTGGAAAGTTCCCTCTGGTACACCTTACGATAGCATCAACCCCACTCTGCTGCCCCCGTGCCCCCTCACCGAGAGCGTGGAGTGCCTGTGTGGAGGGAGGAGAGAAGTCTAATAAAACCCGGACAGAGGAAGCACGCGTGAGCATGTTCAGCAATGAGGTGAACAAGGGGTACTGCACTCCTGCACTGAACTGCAGAGAGGTCAACACCCCCGCCTGCGCAAGTGGCGCTCGGCTCGTTCTCTAGTCTTCGTCTCTCACATAGCTTCCAACTTCTCATTGAATTGATCCAAAGCGTTCGTCCATGGAAAAGCACATTCAAGAAACAAAGAAGAGAGTTAACACACTAGGCAGCCCACCTACATAGCGACACATCAAGTTGCTGCGTGTGCTTGGATGCCCGCGTCTGGTGGGTACGAGAGGGATGCGGTTCCTCTGCACGCCAGTAAAAGAGAGAGGAGAGAGCACAGAGACTTAGCTCTGGTGTAGGGCAGAGATCTAGAAAGAAGAGAAGCAAAAAAGGGGGAAAAGGTACAGACAGCGCTCGCACCCAACGTGCAATACAAGTGCACACACACACACACACACACCCACACACACACGCATGGGTGCCAATTCAGCAGGCCGCGCCTCTTCAAATGAGAAACAAGACGGAAGGAGGAAAAAAAAAAGCGTAGGGGAAGAAGAATGAAGGAGGGGAAGAGAAAAGAAAGAAACGCACCGCATAGTACTAGACGTCACTCGTCGAGCCCACCCCTACCCCTGCACAAGCAAGCATATGCACAGCAGCATACGCCCTTATCAGGGCAGCGCAGACTAATAAAGTGCACAGGGACAACTTCCCATGCTCCTAGACGTGTCTTCCGTGAGCCAAGCCTGACGAGCAACGAGCACACCGAGAAGCGTAGTAGAGGAGGAGAGAGACACACAACAAAACAAGCCAGAAAGTGATGCACAAGCGAGATGCCACCGCCACCACAGCAGCACGAAAAGAGAAGAAAAAAAGAGAGCAGGAAGAACACACAAGTGGTGGAGGGAAGAGTATGAAGAAGTGCTGCACATGCGAAGCTAAAAGTCATCGTGAGTCCACTCAGAGAGAGGTTGCGAACGATCGTGTCGCTGAAGGGCAAACCAAACGAAAAAAAAAACGGAAGCGGGCGAGGGGGGAGAAGAAGGAGGAGGAGGAGGGGAGAAGACAGGACCGGAGAACGATTCATGAAGAAAGGGAGAGCTACAAACAAATAGAAAAAAAAAGCTGTGCAGCAGAGAGTCACAACACCGTTCACAGACACGCAACGCATCATCTGATCTCTATATCAAGTGGAGAGGAAGGCGACAGAGGCACATACGAAGACGCAGAGAGGGCGTCAAATGACTTTCATTGTCCCCTATCCTTTGCTTCCTGGGCTTCCATCATGGTTGTATGTCTAGTCTGTGGTTAGTCAAGCGGTGTGATGACTGAATCACTAAAGGAGGAGGGGTGCTCAAGGCATACACAGGCACACAGGCCACAGATGTGAACGCAAAAATGGAGTATAGGTGCCAGAAGTGAACAAATGCACCAGCGCCTCAGCACGTCTGCGACAACTCCAGCAACCCCGCGTGCCCACAGCACATGCACATCAATGTGTCCCGCTTGTTCTTCCACGAGCACTTCTCGCACTCGACCTTGCCCTCCGAGAGGAGGACGTCGAACTTTTGCTTCCACGTAACTACCTGCTTGCGCAGAGCATCATTGACGTCGAGTAGGTCCTTAGCCAGAGAGCCGGCGTTCTTTTTGCCGCAGATGCGCAGCGCATGCTCCTTCCTGAGCATCTCATCGCGCTCAGCCAGCACCTTGGAGAGGTCCATGTAGTACATCTTTTGCCGTTTAATCTCCGCCTCACGTGTCTGGATGACATGCTCGGCATCCTTGTTCTTGTTCACAATTGCCAACAAGTCCGTCTCCATCTCCAGTAGCGTCCGCTCGTTGTCCTCGGCGGCGCTGCTGGCGGCCCGCTGCCGCTGCTCTAGCTCCACTTTGCGATGCTTGAGCTTCTCGCGAGTAGACTTTTCCTCTCGCCGCAGCGTGGTCTCCATTGTGCGTGCCTTCTCCTCCGACTCCATCGCCTCGAGATGGATTTGGCGGGCCAGGTCGCGCAACGCAGCCTCCTTAAACTGCGCCTTGGACAGACGTGCCTCGGCCTCCTGCATCAGCTCCTGGCCTTGCTGTGAAAGCGCGTTGCGGCGAACATCCTCCTCCTCGATCTCGAGTAGATAGCGGTGAATCTCAGCCTCCTGCTCAGCCAGACGCTGCTTGCTGCGCACCTCCTCTTCCTCAATCCTGTGAGCTCGCCGTGTTAGCTGCTGCTTCTCTGACTCGACGTACTCCTCGTGTAGTTTCACTAGCTCCTGCATGGCAACCGCATTGCCGCGCTGTACTTGCTCAGTGAGCTGCCTCGCCCGTGCCATGTACTTGGCACGCTGCCGATTGATGCGCTTCAGTTCCTCATGCGCCTCTGTCAGCATCAACTGCTGCTCCACAGATCTCTGCAGTAGAGAGTGAAACAGGACTTGGGCATTAGTGCGGATACGAGCCTGCCGCATCTTGAGGTGCTCCGCAATTTCTACGAGGTGCCGCTCACGCTCTGCGCACTCGCGCATCTTGCGCTGATCCATATCTTCAAGTTCCAGCAAGTACCTCTTCACCTCCTGCTCCTGCCGTGACAGCTCCGTCGTCTGCGCGCGCCCGTAGCTCTCAAAGTTGAGCACACGCTGCTCAAACTGCTCCCGCTCTGCGGCAAGGCAATCCTCTCGTCGTGTGAGCGCATCGCTGTCGCGCTGAACGTTGCGCAAGCGCTGAGCCTCCTCGGCCACGCGTCGCTGCTGTGCGGCGTCGTCCCTTGCCCTCACCGGCGTGTCCTCCTCGCTGCGACGGCGGTAGAGTGACTGCCACTTGCGGATTGCGCCCTCCCGATCCAGCACGCGCCGATCGGATATCTGCAAGAGGTACAGTGACTGGTGCTCGCTGGTTCGATGGTGCTCGAGTAGGCTGCGCTGCT
Organism: Leishmania panamensis; assembly: GCF_000755165.1. NCBI lineage: Eukaryota > Euglenozoa > Kinetoplastea > Trypanosomatida > Trypanosomatidae > Leishmania > Leishmania panamensis. Next base: position 368,409 of record NC_025875.1, on the reverse strand, counting down.
CCTCTTCGCACGCCAGCAGGACGCGCATCGCCAGCTGGTGAAGGAAGCTCTGGGTGCGAGCAGCAGCGGAAGAGGCGCTCTGCGCCTCGATCACGGAAGACTGGCACTCCTGCTCGCGATCGCGGTGCTTCGCATCGGCTTCGTAGGCCTCAATCCGAAGCTGGTGCACCTGTGCCTCTGCAAATTTGGCGGCAGAGACGGCGCTGCCCATCTGCACCTTCATCTCAAGCGCCTGTCGCTGCAAGTTCTCCAGCTCATCCATCAGAGTCTCCACCTGCCCTTGCGATGCGGCTGCTCTCGACTCGGCAGCCTTGGACTCGCTCAAGGCCGCGTCCAGTTTCGTCTGCAGTGCGCTTGCTACCTCCCGCATCCGCATCACCTCGGCATACCGTTCTATGTCACGAACCTCAAGCTGGTTGTTGCGGACCAAGTTGCGAAACTCTATCCTCGCCTCGGCCAGGATGTTGGCGCGGTACATGCTCTCAAAAGCGCAGAAGTACCGCTGCTCTCGTCGGTTCAACACACTGGTGGATAATTCGGTGTTGTCCTGGCTCGCCATGAACTCTGCAGACATGCACACGCCGTCGAGTGCGTCGGCGTCGCAGACGTCGTCGTCACCACTGCCACATTGTCGCACCGCAAGCCGCTGCAGGCCAGTGAAGAGAGCCTCTTGCATGCGCCCTCGCTTCATCCCGGCTGCCTTGGCACGGCGCTGGAGGTCAGCCTGCTCCACCTTGAGTCGTTCCTTGGACTGATAGAGCTTCATCTCTTTCGCCATGGTCGCATCCTGCAGCGCCACCAGCTCCACCTCCTTCTGCCGCATCGCCGCCTCACGCTCCTTTTGCGTCGCTTCCATCTCGGCGCGGCGGTCACGCAGCCCCGTCTCCCACTCGAGCAGCTTATCCTGGCGCATTTTGAATTCCACATCGTTGCGATCCTGTGTGAGCTGCATCTCCTCCCTCGTGCGAAGCATCGCACGCCGGTCCCGCTGCATCGCCGTTTCGAACTCGTTCTTGTCTGCCAGCAGCGCCATTTGTTGCTTCTCCAACTCCATCTCCTGTGCGCGCAGCTTTCCAGCAAGTTCGACGTTTTGCCGGCGCAGCTCCATCTCTCGCTGAGAGACGTCCGACTCCCATTGCCTTACAGCTTTCAGAGAGGCTTCATGCTCTTCATGCAGCTTCTGCCGTTGGTCCGCGTGCTGATCATTCCACGCTCGTTTCACCTGCATCAGCTCGTCAAACTGCTTGCGCAGCTCCTTTTCGCGCTGCTGAAGCTGCGCCTCAATAACCTGCAGGGACTCCGTGCGAACGCTGTGCGCCTCCTCGATTGTGCGTTCCTTCGCGCGAGTCGTCTCCGACTGCAGCTCAGTCGCTTGTCTAAGTGCCTCCACCTCGAGCAGCTGCCGGGTCGTCTCTCTCTCGCGGAGACTGAGATCGTACTCTGCTCTGCGCAGACGCTCATTGATTTCCTCCTCGCGCTTCTCCGCTTTGCGATTCGCCTCCTGCACGCGCCGGCTCAGCTCGGCCTCCTTCACCGCCGCCTCAGACTGCAGCTGCCGTCCCTTGTTGTCCGCCTCAATGCACTTCCGTTGCATCTCCTCCTCCTTGCGGCGCGCTGCGGCCTCGGCCTTGCACTGTGCCTCCTGTGCCTCACGAATGCGCTGCGCCACTTCCTCCTCGCGTTGCTTCGCAGTCACCTCAAGGGTCTTGACCTTGGCCCACCATTCCTGCTCCATCTGGAAGTGACGCGTCTCCATCGACTTCAGCTCCTCCTCGGCCTTCTCGTACTTGTGACGCATCTCGCGTTCGTGCATCGAGGCTAGCCGCTCCTTCTCCTTCAGAGTCTTCTCCATCTCCTGCTGCTGCTGCTGCAGCCCATCGATGCGGCATCGCGAACTCGCCTCTGCTGCCCGCATCTTTTCCTCGATGGCGCGCTGCTTCTTCACAAGTTCCTCCTCTTTGGAGCGCAGCGCTGCCTCAGCGGAGACACACTGCTTCTCCATCTCTTCGAGTCGGTTACGTGCGTAGTCGGTGGCCACCTCATGCGCCCGACGCAACTCCACCTCACGCTTTTCCTGCTGCACACGCGCTCGCTCGGCCTCGGCCTCGAGAGCCTGCATCTGCGCCTCGTAGGCCTCTCGCTGATCCTCCAGCTCCCGCAGCCGAACAGCCAGCTCTGCCTCACGTTTCTTCATCACCTGCTTGCGCAGCCTCGCGTCCTCCTGCTCGCGGCGCAGGCGCATGTTTGCCTCCTTCAGCTCCGCCTCGATGGACTCGTAGTGGCTGCCGTTGCGCTGTGCCTCATCCAGCTGGCGCCGCAACGCAATGAGCTCTTCGTTAGCGCGGCGCAGCTCCACAGCGGACGGGTCCTCCTTGACGCGAGGCTTGTTCATCACATGGCGGGCTTTAGCCGCGTAGTGTAGCGTCTGTACCGTCTGCACGCGCTGCGCTTCGCAAGGGCCGATTGTGCAAATCATCGTCGTCTTGCTGTTGCCTCCGAAGGCATCTCGGAGGAGCTTTGTGAGCACGCTGTCGCGATACGGTGGTTTGATTCCGCGCCGCTTGGGGTCAGAGAGACACTCGATCACACAGCCAAGTGTGAAGAGAGAGAGGTTGATATCCTTCACCTCTTTGAGTTTCTGCCCCTGAACCCCTGTCTCACTCACCCGCTCGCTCCCGGCCAGGTCGACCAGGCGAATGCTAAGGCTCTTGCTCGGCGCGCTGACGACAGTGCCGCCAGGCTCAGTGAAAGAGATAATCTCGGTCAAGTCGATCATAAAGATGGCATGGCTACGACTACTCCGGTCATTCAGCTTCGTGGACGCCGTGTGGCGCCACTTGTTGCCCATTGCGAGAGCCTGCAGAAGGTCGTCTGTGCCGGTTACCTTGACACGGCGAGCACCGACTAGCGCGAAGGTGGCGCTCTGAGGTGTGATCTCCTCGCGAATGCCAACCGACGCCCCGGAGTTGAGGAGGTCACTAATCTTCTCGCAGTACACCTCGACGTAGCGCACGTGCACCTCCCAGCTGAAGCGCTCACCGCCGGTGGCGGTGAAGGAGCGGTTGTTCAATCTGTGGAAGAGGTCACGGCACATGCGGGGAATGATGCCGGCCCCTTCGCCGTCATCATCATCGCGGTGGTCGCCTATCATCGTGTAGGTCTTGCCGCTACCTGTCTGCCCGTACGCCATGAGTGTGCTATTGTAGCCGTCAAGTGCATGCTGCAGGAGTGGCCGCCCGAGCGCCTCGTAAACTCCAGCCTGCGACGTCGCAGGTGACGCGTCGCGAGCCACACCAGGGCACGACCACAGCGGCATGTCCACACGCCAAGGCGCGGTCTCCTGGTTCAGCAGGTATACTTCCTTCGCTGACGGGCTCATAGACACGATTACGTCATCACTGCTCTCTCCGTGCATCGGATTCGGCGGACGGCACCGCACCGCAACACGCACCTTCTCATCCTGCCCGCTAGAGGTGCTGGGCGCGGGCTGAATGCTGCAAGAAACGCTGCAGTTCCGCAGCGAGGCGGTGCCTGACGACACGCCACTGCGCGGCAGCAGAGGTGTCGAATTCCTCGGAGGGAGCTGATTTTGCGAGAGTGGGGTGAGAGGAAACGCGGCGGACATGGGGCGAGTGCCTGGAGGCCCGGTCGGTCGTTTTGGCTGCGGCGCCGTGGAGCCACCGGAGCTCATGCGCTGTGAGCGGACCAACTCACGAGGTCGCATCCGTCAGGTTGCCAATGAAGGTGGGAGAGAGAAGTGAGGAGTATACACGGCTCTCTCGAGAGAGTTCAACGGTGCTCTCAGCGAAAGGGGACACACAAACAGAAGAGAGATTCAAAGAGATCAAACCTCACGACAAATCAACACGCAGAAAGTCTCCCCACACGACTGCGTATTTCTTCGGCGAGAGAGAAGCAAAAACAAAAGTCAATGAAGTTGTACTGAAGGCGAGAAATGAGAGCGGGAGAGATCGAAGGAGAAGAGCAAAGAGACGGTGTCTGTGTGTGTGTGTGGTGGGGGGTAGGGGGGGGGGGGGAGGGGGAAGTAGGTCGTCGTACTCTACTACGTCCGTCCGT